>NW_026879777.1:0-289959 GCF_032173495.1 Musca vetustissima | reverse complement strand
AACTAATTTGCATTAATGAACGCACATGTAATCATTAATAATATTATCCTATCGTGACATACCTATGTGACTAATTTTATTCACCCTGCAAAGTTCGCCAATGGAAATTCAATGTAAAAAATTACAGCTAATTCAGTTAAAAACGTGTTCAAACTCCCAAAAATATCGAATAGGGGAGAGTTCAGTTATATGGGGCTATCTGAAAAAGTAGACCTATAGTTAGGTTAGGGATGTACGGTTGTTAGTAACAACCGTCCACTCGGAGACTATGTCCATTGTGATCATCCTTTTTTACCTGCAAGGAAAAGAAAAGAGAGAGTGGAAGAGCAAGGAGAAAAGAAAGCGAGAGAAGAATAGAGGAAGAAAGGTTATTTGAGCCATGTCAAATTTTTGACAAAGCCTAGGATCTGGATTGGGTCTATTTTAGAGAAGAAGAAGGCTAGATTATCAATTAAATTAAATATCTTTCAAACTATTGTTCAAGTCTTCTGCTAAACAGCGATGGACATTTACCTGTTAGAGGATATGTTCTGCAAGCAGGTTCTCTCAGCCATCTGTTGCCGACTACCTCGTAGTAGAACTCCTGGCCCCACTTACAGTTAATATCGAATAATGGGGCGTACCGTTATATGGGCGCTAATTTAAATTACTAAAAAAGAATTTTATAGTACTAAATTATAGTCAATTTTTTTTTTGAAGATGTGTCTAAACTCCACAAAATTCCGAATAATAAGAACTACCGTTATATGGAGGCTACCCTAAAAAGTGGGCTGCTATCGATCATTTTTGGTAGAGAGATTTCCTATCCAATGGGAACACAAGGTACCAAATTACAGCTAATTCGGATAAAATCCCTGACAATTATCCCAAAATAAGGAATATTTGGGATTAACGTAATATAGGGGCTATGCCGGAACGTGGATCTATATAACATTTCTATTTTCTGTATATACCATTATTAATACCAAATATCCATTATATATACCAATTTTTTGTTTGTTTTTTCTTCCAAAAAGTTCATCATATTTACAATTTTCAGTCAGTTCGCGTTGAGTATTTAAAGATATACATCCTGGATGATATTTTAATCCAAAATTATATAACTTTTGCAAATTTAATTTAACGAAAGAGTGTAGCTTCCTAACTTTTCAGATACAAAAGTATTATATAAAGCACACTCAATATTAATATGTGAATCTGTCATATAGGGCCATGTTCCATTTAATTATTAGTTGAAATTTATTGATTGAACGTTCTATGTTTATCATATCAGTACAAAAAGAGCCCGAACACAAATTTCAACCACTCCTCAAATATCAACAAACTATTTTTTTTTAATGCAAAATGTTCCAACTAGCTTTTCTTGAACACACTGTGTATTTATAAATGTAGACATGACTGTTGGTGACGTTTTAACCTACATAAATTAAACTAAACTATGCCACTTGCAAAACAGTCCAATGTGTATTAAGGTGAATGCGCGTTTTTTCGCCGCAGTACGGTTTTTTGTATTATCTAGATTATCCATAGACTGGTTTGGGTAACATGAAATATGGTTTTAAGATGGATTTTAAGTGACGAAAGCAGATAAATTATTTATTTTAAAAAACAATTTTTATTTTATTTGTTTAAAATGAATGCTTGGGCAGTCTAGAATAAGAGAATTTTGAAAACATATCGATATAAGCATGGTGCGATTATACAAGGTAGGGTTTTGTCAACAAATATTAGAATAAATAAAAACAAATGCAACAAGCGGTTAATTGTAACATTTTACCAAAAACGCGTCCTTTTTTTAATCGAGTTAGGGATGTGATTTTCATATTGATTTATTCACAAATCATGGATTTCTTCTTACCAATGTTGCAAAATCCATCTTTAAATAAATGAATTTTAGAATATATTTTACTACATTTTTCAATACATCACATACAAAGTCACACATTTTGTATCTGACTTTGACATAACAAACCACAATCTGCAAGAATGACCAAGTTTTTACTGCGATAACAATATCGCATCAAAAATTGCCGACACCGATTAAGAGCTGATGCAATAAAAACTATGCAATTCGGCATACCCGAATCTTGATAAATACATACGACATATTCATATTCACTTCATAAATATTTTGTTTTCCTTCGTCTGACGCTTGATGTTAACATTAAATTACATTCATTTCTCAAACGTTGGAAAATTGTTTAATGTGTTAAAGGAGTAATTTGTTGCTTGTTTTTCTTATTTCAATTCTTGTTCTTTTACATTACATTTTTGTAATTGCAGGAAACCGCTTTAACGTAAATAATAAAGGATATTAATGAGGCGGTAATATTGAATAAAAAACCCTCTAAACAATTTAGATAATGAGACGGCCAAATATTAAATGGCTGTTTAAAACGGCATGCCTACTAATTATTGCCGGAACGCTATTTATCCTTATAACGGGATATCTTTCGGCCAGTCCGTATACAAATAAACCCTCATATATACAAAAGCCAAATGCTGCAGCACAGAAATCCTTGGGTCACAATGACAGGCATCATCCTGTGGCAGATTTAGTGGAACAACCAGTTGGACCGGCTCCAGATGAGCAAAGACCACCAAAAGTGGCTCCTGTCGAGCAACCGAAAATAAAACGTGATGACAATAGCAACGACAACGATGCTGCCAACAACGATATATTGGAAGAAGAGCGACAGGAACAACAAGGCGAAATGCAGCAGCAACAGCAGCCACAATTGTTGCCACCTAGCCACACAAAGAAGGATTGGCACGATTATACTGCCATGGAACGTGATGCCAAACGTGTCGGTTTTGGGGAACAGGGCAAGAGAGCCTATAACAATGACGAATCCACTAAAGATTTAGAAAGGAAAATGTCGCTTGAAAACGGATTCAATGCCTATTTATCAGATATGATATCGGTCAATCGTTCAGTGCCAGATATACGCAATAAAGGGTATGTCGTCTTACAAATAGATTATCTTGTTCATCCTGAATTATTAACAACCGAGGTTTCCTTTCAGTTGTCGGAGTAAACTGTACGACAGCGAGCTATTAACTGTTAGCGTAGTTATTCCATATTATAACGAACACTTTAGTGTCCTAGTCCGTTCCATACACAGTTTAGTGAATCGCTCGCCACCAGAGTTGCTCAAGGAGATTATATTGGTCGACGATTTTAGTGATCGGGAATACCTTTTCAAGCAGCTTGATCAGTATGTGGAAGAAAATTTTCCACATCTCGTACAAATTATACGTCTAAAGCAACGCACTGGCCTGATTGGGGCACGTATGGCCGGAGCTCGTAAAGCTACTGCCGATGTTTTGATATTTTTGGATTCTCATATAGAAGCTAACTATAATTGGTTGCCACCATTGCTGGAACCTATTAAATTCAATAAACGCACTGCCGTATGCCCCTTCATCGATGTCATCGATCATAGTAATTTTGAATATCGCGCCCAGGATGAAGGTGCTCGCGGAGCCTTTGATTGGGAATTTTACTATAAACGCTTGCCTTTATTACCCGAAGATCTCGTGGATAGGACCAAACCGTTTAAGAGCCCTGTAATGGCAGGTGGTCTCTTCGCGATTTCCAGAGAATTCTTTTTCGAGCTCGGCGGCTATGACGAGGGACTGGATATATGGGGCGGTGAGCAATACGAGCTGAGTTTCAAAATATGGATGTGTGGCGGTGAGATGTACGATGCACCTTGTTCGCGTATAGCTCACATATACCGTGGTCCTCGCAATAGTATGCCAAGTCCCCGTAAAGGCGACTATGTTCACAGAGTAAGTAAATCGGAAAACATATTTTCAAAATAAATTTTATCATTGGTTTCATTGTTTAATAGAACTATAAACGTGTAGCAGAGGTGTGGATGGACGAATACAAACAGTATTTGTACGAACATGGCCAGGGAATATATGAAAAGATCGATGCTGGCGATCTAACCGAACAGAAAGCTATACGAGAAAAGCTTCACTGCAAATCGTTCAAGTGGTTTATGGAGAATGTTGCATTTGATTTGACAAAGGTATATCCACCTGTTGAACCGGCTGATTATGCTTATGGCGCAATTCAAAACGTGGGTGCGCCTACGTTGTGCGTTGATACTTTGGGAAAACCTCGACATTCAGAAATTGGTTTATATCCATGCCACGAAGAATTGGAAAGGCCGCAACGTAATCAAAATTTGGCTCTTAGTTGGCATAGGGATCTGCGTTTGAGACGAAAACTTGACTGCTTGGACGTACAACAGACACACAAAAATGCCCCAGTTTGGCTTTGGGATTGTCATGGTCAGGGTGGCAATCAATTTTGGTCTTATGACAGAGATCATAAATGGCTGGTACATGGACGCAATCACGGCAGTAGCAAGCGCTGTTTGGAAGCATCCCCTAAAGATCGAAAACTTTACGTAAATATCTGTGACGAAGATAACCTATATATGCAGTGGAATTTCGGAGTGGTAAATAATACAGCATTAGACAGTTTTTGGGATGATATTCCAAGCTCCCTCTAAAGATCCATCGTGATGGTTGCGAGTATAATGTCCAATGTACTTAATAGCTCAACTGGATGTCGCAGATTCCTCCATATTAGTCTAGTATATCATATTAGAATACATGTATACGCAAATACATACATACATATACGATATATGTAAATATTTTTTAACGCACAATGTAAACGTCGTTTCTAGTGTAACACAGGCCACGTTTAAATGCCAAGTATTTTATTAAACATTTCCATGATTGCCAATTTTCTTTTTTTTCCCTAATTTTAAGTCTTTGCAAAATTCCACTACATTATCTAATAAATGTAAGGAAATATGCCATGTGCAATTAGTTAATCATATTGTTATATAGTGTACACATAAAAAGTCTCAATAAAGCAATAGAATTTATATGTCATTATATCAATCAATTGAAATTGAATATTATTTGCAGGTATGGATTAATGGAAAAGTTCGAGTTGAGAATTTTTGTCATAGTGGATTCATTTTCTAATGTATTAAATTCGATCTGACAAATTATGGCGTTACCAATAATATGACGTGACGTACAAAAATAATGAATTTATCCATGGTGTAAAATTTTGTAATAAGTCCGTATTAAAGTGATAAACGTAATCAAAGGACCACATTGAGAAATTATAAAATGATTCCCCTTTAGGAAAAAATATATTCAGACATAACATCCATTCAAATGCAATTTTGTGGTGAATAATATCGGCCGAGTAAGTCACATTTTTTACAATACTGCTGTTGAAAACATAACAAGACAATGGAGTCGACCAGGGAACAAAGGAACTTCTACAGGACTTTTCAATCTGAGTGTGTAAGTTATATTAATCTGATTTTTTAACACAACATGAAGTCTAATATAGAGAACAATTCTGCATCATTAGCTCAAATTCACCATAACATATAGGGGGAGGGATATTGAAATTCTCAATATTATACTTACGGGGTCGTGGAAGGGATGTTAAACAGCTGATCCAAAAATGGCTGAGTTTGCAAAATCTTACTGGATAAAATTCTTTCAGTAAACTCCTGTAAGTTTGTTGTTGTTGAACTGTCAAACTTGCTTTCACACTTGACTCTCTTTTACGGGATTTTTGTGTAAACAGACAACATTTCGTAAAGGGCCCCATCAAGGCCTATATAAGGTCGGCCAGTAAGCGAATTCATAAAGAAAACTTAAGTTTAACGTCAAATATTTTTGCCGAGGCGAAAACAAATTGTTTCGCCTTTAAATAAAAAATACAACCAAAACACAACTCAATTTATAGTTTTGTAAGATAATTGGCCTTTAAAATCTTGAAATAGTCCAAATGTGTTTCACAAAGACGATGTAAATTAAAATTGAATTGAATGTTCACAAAATATTAATATTTTCGTTTTGACGTCTAACATAATTTTTTACGTATGTATAGGTTTCAAAATATGATTTGACAGCAAACTTTATACTCAGATGTGCTTACTGGCCGACCTTATATAGGCCTTGGGCCCCATACACTATACATCATGCCGTATAGCATTTATCATAGTATGTGTTATTTTTTGAAAGTTTATTTATGTATGTGTGACACACACAACCCACCCAGTTGTTCAAAAAATATCAATTGTCTGCTATTATATAGTTATATAGCTAGTTACTTGGTGATCTAGTTACTTCATACTCCAAAAAGGAACACAAAATAGACTGTTGGATTTTTTTGTTAAGGGGACCCCACCCATTCTCGATTTTAATTTTTCAAGATATTCAATGGGCTGGTAAATCAATACCAATGCTTGTTAAGGTTTGTAACTTTGCACATATATATTTGAAGATTTAAAAGAGAAGAAAAATAATTTACAAAAAAATTTTGTTATTGTTTTGTTGTTGTTTTTTGTAATTAAAGAAAAGTCCTTATTTTTGATGGCGGGCATGATAACTCCTCACTGGAACATCGGAATCCGAAAATTCCAACGGTGTTAGAAAGAGTACATGTCTGGCTCTCGTATGAACTAGGATTATTGACTTCGATCTAAAATTAACAAAATGGCGGACCTTTGAAAAAATATTTTTGGAAAATCGCCGATTTTTGACCAAAAACCAAGTTAAAAAATAAGGAAGATCTTCACCGATTGGCTTTATCCTAGTTCATACGATAGCTACACACTCACAGAGAAACGTGTAAAAATTTGGAATCGATTGGGTTATTAGTTTTTGAGTTATCGTGCCCGCCATTCGCAAAAGAGAAAAACGCGTTTAAAGTCTGAGAATCCCTTTAGCCGTCACTTGATGCTGACACAATAAATCGGCTATATTTTCAAGAGTTCTTGAGATTTTCACTTGAAATTTTGTAGAGACATTCTTGATTTAGTGTAGATTCGAATTAAATCAAAAAAATTTTTGACCCCGAGAATGGGGGGGTCCCCTTAATTGAAAAAGTTGTCTACGCAGACCATACCAATTCAGTAGTTACTGGTAATGCAAAGGGTAATGAATTGACTATCGAAATGACTGTATACTGGTAACGCAGGCAGGGGACAATTGACTTCCCCAATGACATACCCATGTTAAATTCACCAGTCTAGGGCATGAAGTGGTAACTAGTGGTACTTACAGGTAATTAGTAAAATATCTAGTTCATCACCAGTTACTCGAACAACTGGGCAGTAGTTCGAGTAACTGGTTATGAACTAGTTATTTTACTAATTACCTGTAACTACCACTAGTTACCACATCATGCCCTAGACTGGTGAATTTAACATGGGTATGTCATTGGGGAAGTCAATTGTCCCCTGTCTGCGTTACCAGTATACATTCATTTCGGTAGTACAAAATGGCAGTACATTTACCTAGTTACGTATATATAACAAAGTAGATTGTATAACAGTTTGGAATATTTCAAATATTTTATAAAATTAATTCTGTATACATATCTTTATTTATTGATATTTATTATAATAGAGTATTGTATACAATTATACGGTTTGATCCATTTGTGAATCCCTAATTCGCTTCTCTTTTGTCGCCCTAGTGCTTTTCAAATCTGTCTTCCAGGAAATATAGAAGTCTCTGAAGAGAAGATTGAGATTGAAAATTAAAAAAAAAACTTAGAAGATTTATATATTATCATAGAAAACTCACCTTTAGAAAATCGGTAGAATATCTCTTGAGCAGTTATTGATGTGTTTCGGACATCTATGGAGCGATACCTCTTCCTGTATCGTTACTAAATATCAACAGAACACATGTAAAATTTAATTTGAAGGAACCGCTTCTAACCCTTTGTGTGTTCTCTCAATCTGAATGGTCGAAATCTTTAGAAAACCTGGAAAGTCCATTCATTACTCTTTGCATTACCAGTAACTACTGAATTGGAATGATATACTTAGACAAGCTTTTCAATCGACAAATAAATCCAACAGTCTACTTTATGTTCCATTTTTGGATATAAAGTAACTAGATCACTAAGTAACTAGCTATATAACTATGTAATAGAAGATAATTGATATTTTTTGAACAACTGGGAATGCATGAAGAAAATCAAAATAGTTTTGATTTTGAAAATGAAACCCTATCAATCTGGTGAATAATATTCATTTTGAAAGTTGTCAGTAAATAATTTTGTGTACAAAAATAATAGAATTGTGACGGAATAAAAAAAAAACAACTGAATTTACGACTCAAAATGTAATTTTTGGGACAAAAATCGATTTTTTGGAATAGTGATTGAAGAGTTTGCCATACACTAGTCGATCTCGCATATACACAAAGGGGTTCATCGGCATGACGACATGATTTATAGTGTATGGGGCCCTTAACAATGTAATGTCTATGTTGATGTCTAAAACATGCATTCATTTAATCATTTAAATAAAATAGCATTATTTTTAAAACGGTATAAAATAGATATATTTTTAGTATGTGAAACACATCTAACTTCCAAATCATTTTTACGAAAAAATGGATACGATGCAATACTTTCTAACCATCCAGATGATAGAGCGCATGACGGTTCGGCTATACTTATACGGAAAACTATCTACAGGCTGCAGGTGTGAAGATAATATTCGATAACAACACATCCATATACTCGGTATACTATCCACCTAGATTGTGTTACATATGACCGATTTTTAAAAAATATCGGGAATAAATTTATAGTTGGTGGGGATTTCAACGCCGAACACACCTGGTGGGGATCTCGTTTAACCACATTGTTTAACTCAATAACGAGATTTTCTATCTCAGTGGAAGCATGCCAAAATGGTACTGAAACCAAATAATAAGTTTGCTTCCAATAATGTCAAAGATTATTTCAGAAGCGTATGTCACCGATTATTGAAAAACTGAACATCGTTCCTGATCATCAATTCGGGCTTAGGCATAGACATGGAACTCTAGAGCAATGTCACCGGGTGGTGAAAATAAAAAGAGAATCACTAGAAAATAAAATGTATTGTTGCTCTGCGTTTTTGGATGTTAAGCAAGCGTTTGACAGAGTCTGGCATGCCGGATTACTTTTTAAACTGAAAAATTAGTTACCGACACCATTTTACTTATTGCTCAAATCATATCTAAATGAACGTCGCTTTTATGTAAACGGAGATGATTCTGAGATTGCAAATATACAATCTGGGGTACCGCAAGGGAGAGTAATGGGCCCAGTTCTCTATACGATATATACTGCTGATATGCCTGTAAACTCTGATGTTACCATTGCTACGTATGCTGACGATACAGCTATCCTGGCAAGTTGTTCCAATCCTGCAGAAGCCTCAATATAGTCCAAAAACACTAAATTGCCGTCAGTTGTGGTTTAACAAATGGAACATCAAAGTTAATCCTGACAAATCGACACATGTCACATATACTCTTAGAAAAGAAAGTTGCACATCTCTTACTTTAGATGGAGTTACAATTCCTACTTCCCATTGTGTGAAATACCTTGGATTCCGAATTGATCGCCGACTTACGTGGAAGGAGTTAAGGAGTTAAATTTAATGCTTATTTCTAATTTCAGCAATGGAGATATCGAGCCATATTCGCCAAAAAAACGTAACCCTCAAATTTGAAATTTTACAGGAGAATGTTTGTTTTAATAAATTCAAATTTAAAAAAGATACTATTTTGCAATTTAGAACTATAGTTTAAAACAAAACTATTTTATAACAAAACTGTAGTTCTAAATTTCAAAATAAAAGCTTTATTAAATCTGATTTTACTAAAACAAACCTTCTCCTGTAAAATTTCAAATTTGAGGGTTACGTTTTTTTTGGCGAATATGGCTCGATATGACGACAGCAAGACTAGACAGAGGTACCACGAAGCCACTGATAGTCTTTGCCGTCTATCTTCCCTATGAGACTCCTGACCCGCCCGGTACTGTGGTACGCCGCCTATTGGAGGAGATGGGCAGAGTTGGTTATATCATCATCGGATGTGACGCCAACGCACATCACTTCCGTTGGGGAAGCAGCAACACAAATACAAGAGGTGAGTCCATTTTCGAGTTTATACTTAGCTATAATCTTAGAATTTGCAATAGAGGCAATACACCAACTTTTGTTAATAGGGTGAGAGGTGAAGTCATCGACACAACCCTCACAAATATGGACGACTCTGGGGTCGTAAACTGATAGGTGTCTGAGAAATGTTCCTTTTCGGATCATAGACTCATATCCTTCCAGATTCCTACCTCTAGAGCTAAACAGAAACCCTATAGGAATCCTCGGAAGACGAACTGGGACAAATTCAAAGCTAAAACAGCAGTCTCTTTTCGGGATCGTAATGATCTCAAAACGACTGAGGATGTTGAATTAGCTGTGAAAAATGTCACGGCCACTCTTCTGAAGAGCTATGAGGCTTCTTGTCCTCTAACATACCCTGGGAAGAAATCTCAGCCGGTATGGTGGTCACAAGACCTTGCAACCTTGCGGAAGGCTGCAAGGAAAGCTTATAATAGAGCTAGTAAGACAAAGCTCAGTACAGATTGGGATGGATAAAAGACAATTCAATAGGTACAAGGGCGAAATCAAGAAAGCTAAACGTGAGTCTTGGGTCTGCTATAGTGAGTCGATCGAAGGAGTCAACGAAGCGGCCAGATTCCGCAGAGTACTATCTAAGGATCCAAAATCCATAGGAAGTATTAAGCGAAGTGATGGTACGTGGACAAACTCTGGTAGTGAGACTCTCGATCTTCTATCATCAACCCACTTTCCTGGTTGTAAGGACTATAGGGAAGATGCGCAGTGCGTGCATCAGCCTACAGTTCTGGGGGGTTACTCTGTATTGCGATGCGTAAGAAAAATTGTATCGCATCGCGTAATTGGTACTCTCTAATTCGTTTTCGTATCTCCTTTCGCATCTACTTTACGCAAATGTGGCATCACCGCAATCTGTAATACGAAAACGCATGTCAAACTCGTTCGTTAAACGCAAATATCTTGCGTTAACAAAATAGCAAACGCAAATGAAGCGAAACATGTAAATAAGCACAATTAAAGTTTTTATTTATATCTAAATTGATAATTATTTTGGGAGAAAGCCAAAAAAGTTACAGTTGACGACTCAGCACCGTCAGTTCCAAACTTTAGTAGATTTTATGGTGCAACACAGCGATTTGGCAAGGGGCCAGTTGCAGAGTTCAAATGCGAAACGACGCGCCAAAAAATTGTAGAGAAAACAGGATGATGACCTTAATTCAGATGGACCTCCTGTAAGAGATGTCGCTGGTTGGAAAAAAGTAATGTTTTATATTTTATATATAAAATGTGAAACTATGTGTGCATATTTACAGGTTGGTGTTGATAACCACCTTGTCCAAGCAATTTCAAAGCAGCGGCCACTTTTATTGGAGTTGGAATTGCTGTGGATCCATTTGGTGTGGAGGTCATTTTTAATAGCGTTTATTAAAAACATAAACGCATCTTTATTGAGACGAACATTTTGTACAAATTTATAAAAATTAAATATTTGAAAACGTTTGTCACATTATTCGTACTTCTATTTTCATACTCGTGTTCACTTAGGTAGAGTATATTTGATCGATCTCTTAAAATTCTTTTTTTAGTTGGTTCATCATTTTTGTTTTTAAAAAAAACACTCGTACCACATAAAAATATGTTTTTATTAACAATTTTTTGACGTTTCCTTTTGTCATTCTTCGTTATTGTTTACTTTGTGGTGCTAGTGTTGCCCTATTTTCGATTTATTTTGCGAATGCGTTTGCGTGAGCGATACAGAGTACCAAATTGCACTCTTAACGCATTTAGCTTTCGCATCGCACTGGCTTTCGCAACGCAATACAGAGTAACCCCCCTGACGAGGGAAGAGGAGAAGATGATAGAAGATACTATAAGATACCCAAAACTGATATGGGCGATAAACAGTTTTCAACCCTATAAATCTCCTGGTCCGGCCATGCTGCAACACGCAGATGACATTTTTAGGGCTTGTTTACTTCTGTCGTACATACCAAGTCTATGGAAAGAGGTTACCGTGACCTTCATCCCGAAAGCCGTGTTATAAGTTACCTAAAGACTATAGACCGATTAGCCTTTCTTCCTTTCTAATAAAAACTTTAGAAAGGTTACTAGACTCAGAAATTAGAAATACCATTGACCGTAATAAACTTAGTAAATCCCAGCATGCCTTCATCAAAGGCAGATCAGTGGATACAGCTCTGCATGAGGTGGTTGGATGCATCGAGAAGAATGTGGAGTCCTCTGGCTACACGTTGGCAGCATTCCTCGACATTGAAGGAGCTTTCAACAATGTGAAGCTAGAGGCAATCCATTCTGCTCTCGTAGACATAGGTATCCCCTCACTCCTTACGGAATGGATTGATAGAATGCTGGAAAGCAGAATTATCAACTCATACTTAGGAGAGAGTTCCGTGAGGAAATCTGTCAACAGAGGCACACCTCAGGGAGGAGTACTTTCCCCCCTTTTGTGGCTTCTGGTGATAAATGAGATACTTATGAAATTCAATCATCTCAGGATAAAGGTTGTAGCCTATGCCGATGATGTAGTCTTGTTGGTTGGGGGTAAGTTTATAACGACAATATCAGACATCCTGGAGGTTGCCCTTTCAACCCTGTCAAATTGGGCTTGCACCAAAGGTCTTGGTGTAAACCCCACTAAAACCGAATTGGTGCTCTTCACTAGGAAATACAAAATTCCTAGTTTCCGCCTGCCATCACTTGGTGGAGTGACTTTAACCCTTTCTGATGAAGCTAAATATCTTGGCACTGTCCTAGACCGACAGTTACTGTGGAATAGGAATGTCGAGGAACGCTCCAAGAAGGGATTGCTGGCACTCTATTCATGCAAGAACTCCATAGGCAAGAGTTGGGGATTGAGACCCGGAATTATACACTGGCTGTATACGACGATTGTCTTACCCATACTTACTTATGGATGTCTTGTCTGGTGGCAGGGGGTGAATAAAAAGAAGCTGCTGACAAAACTGAGCCTAGTACAGCGATCGGCTTCAATTCTGATCACCGGAGCATTAAGAAGCACACCACAGGCAGCCTTGAATGCAATCTTGAATCTCCAACCTTTGGATATTCTGATCAAATTCCAGGCGGCCAGGTGTGCCCTGAGACTCCGGGAAACAGATGCCTTGAAATCGCTGAATTATGGTCATGCCAGCATCCTAAACATAACGCCAGGTTATGGCCTTTTTAGGGGGGATAGTCATATCAGTGATTATATTCCCCCTCATAGGGACTTTAATGACATAAAAGTTGAATTTCCTAGTAGGGAATCCTGGACTAGTGGCTCCCTACCTCTACCAGGTCTGTCAATCTTCACAGACGGGTCCAAGATGGAGGAAGGCACTGGCGCAGGCGTCTACTGCAGGGAATTAGGTATACACAACTCATATAAACTCAACAATGATTGTAGCGTTTTTCAAGCAGAGATTCTTGCAATCACGAAAGCGGCCGAGATAGTAAAAGCACTTAATACCGACATTACGGGACCGGTGACTATCTACGTAGATAGTCAGGCGGCCCTGAAAGCAGTGAAGTCGCATACTATAAACTCGAAAGCAGTTCATGATTGTAAGACCGCTCTGAATGATATACGACAAATAGTTGGGCTATGCTATGTTCCAGGACATAATGATATTGAAGGGAATGAGATAGCCGACGAGCTTGCTCGAGGGGGGTCACAGTCGTCCAGTCTTCTCATTGAGAGATCTGTGAAACCCCCTATTAGCTATTTCATTGGCAGAATCCGCGCGTTCCATTGCGAGGTAGTCGGCAACAGATGGCTGAGGGAACCTGCTTGCAGAATCTCTAAATCTATCTGGCCAGAATTCTCTCGTAAAAGAACGTCTTCGCTGCTGGATCACAGCAAGAGGGAATTCAAAATCGTTGTGGGGATCATTACTGGTCACTGCAAAGTTAGATCTCTCACTTCTAAGTGGGACTCCAGTGGAGAGGATTACTGTCGTCTATGTGAGGACGAAGAAGAAGTGGAAACAATTGAGCACATCCTCTGCAAATGTCCATCGCTGATCAGCAGAAGACATAAACAGTTTGGATGTTATGAAATTGATAATCTAGTCTTCTTCTCCAAAATAGACCCTAACCAAATTCTAGGCTTTGTCAAAAAATTGACTCCGCTCCCTTTTTCTCACTATTTCTCTCCCTAACCTAACTTACGTGGAAGGAACACAATATAAATATGTAGTCACTCAATCGATAACACTGTAAATATTTTTTTAACAATACTGCCATTTTTTATGCATTAAGAAATTTGCTTGTTATTTTGTATTTAAATAGGTTGCAAATAAAGAACTAAATATTTTTTTTTTTCAAAATATAATATTTTTGAATTTTCAGAAAAAAATGAAAAACATGAAATCGGGGTTTATTCATAAGGTTAACAAGGAGGCGAATTCGAAGTCTTCATTTACTGTCAAATGTATTGTTTTAAGAAGAAATAAACAAAAAATATTTTTATTCGAACAAAATATATGTGCACATTACTATCATTACGTTTTCCTGAAAGATATTATGAGTTTTTATCCTGTTCTGGTTGGTATTTCGCGATTAAAATGTTGACAGCAAGAGAAGACTAAGACATGAATTCGCCTGCCTGTTAACCTTATGATCAAGGTGTGCATCAGATACAACAACAAATATTTTACAAAAACAACATTGTTGTTATAGAAATTAAATTGTCATGCTGACAATAAGTTTTTGACAAAAATAAACAAAAACAATTATTAATTTATTTTTGTTGTGTATTCTTAGGTTATTGGAGGTTTTAGGTCAGTGAAAAATAAAGTTTAAGACCTGGTCGCGATTAATTTTAAGTTTCCACATGTAGCCCATGACTCCTTGTGATGTTGTTTATATTGTGGATAACAATCTATGTTTTCTATGGAGTGGCTTCTTAAAGAAAATTAAAGGACATAAATCCCCGGCCAAAGACTAAATCATGGAAATTGTGCTGACCGCATAAAATCTTTCCATAGACGTATTTAACCTCCGCCGAGAATTGTGACAAGCACCAAGGGGCCGATTCCAATATAGGCTAACATAATCTGATCGATTTTATGAGTAGCTGGGATTTCTGGTATAGTTTGCCATACACTAGATTGACTAGTGTATGGCAAACTCTTCAATCACTATTCAAAAAAATCGATTTTTGTCCCAAAAATACATTTTGAGTCGTAAATTCAGTTGTTTTTTTATTCCGTCACAATTTTATTATTTTTCTATGCAAAATATTTACTGACAACTTTCAAAATGAATATTATTCACCAGATTGATAGGGTTTCATTTTCAAAATCAAAACTATTTTGATTTTCTTCATGCATTGTGTGTGTCACACATACATAAATAAACTTTCAAATAATAACACATACTATGATAAATGCTGTACGGCATGATGTATACCTAGTGTATGGGGCCCTTTAGACTTCAAAACGAAAATATTAATATTTTGTCAATATTCAATTCAATTTTAATTTGGAGTATTTCAAGAGAACATTTGGAGTATTTCAAGAGTTTTAAGAAGATTTCCAAGTACATTATCCTACAAATTATAGATTGTGTTGTGTTTTTCATTTAAAGGCGAAACAATTAGTTTTCGCCTCGACAAAAAAAAAATGACGTTAAACTTAAGTTTTTTTCTATGAATTCGCTTACTGGCCGATCTTATATAGGCCTTGGATGGTAGTAAATAATTTTGAGTATACAAATAATAAAATTGTGACGAAATAAAAAAGAACTGAATTTACGATTCAAAATGTGATTTTTTTGGACAAAAATCGATTTTTTGGAATAATGATTGAAGAGTTTACCATACACTAGTCAATCTCACATATCGTCAGCTAAAATGCAAAAAGGCGTAACTAACAAATAATTGAAAATTGACTTTTTGAATGAATATTGTGAATGTCAATAAACTACATGTGTTGACAAAGTTTTACACGTCTGCGGTCAAAAAAGGAGCTTCTATTAACAAAAAACAAAAAGACGTAACTACAAGTGAGTTTATTTGATAAATGCAAAAAGGCGTAACTAACAAAAAATTCACGGTTTTACTTAATTGTTATGACTGCCATTAAACTAAATAACTAAATTTGTTAAAAAAATTATAGTCTATTATTCGTCATATGCAATATCACCCTGCCGGGCATACTTTTTCATTTCACATGACATGCTTATAGTTTTCATTCAAAACTGTGTTTTGCTTCTCCTACACAATTATGTTTTTGTTAGTTACACCTTTTTGCATTTTAGCTAACGATATACAAAAAGGGGTTCATCGGCATGACGGCATGATGTATAGTGTATGGAGCCCTTTATAAATAAACCTTGCATGTAATGTATAATTCTGTTGCTTCCAGATTTTTACTCCAATTGAATCTTTGGCATATATTGAGTTAACACATACAAAAACGCTAAAAAATTGATAATGGCAATTTTTCGTTGCAAAAGGATTTGCTGATTCAAATCTTCCAATTAGGAAATTGAAGGAAATTGTAAAACAAAGGGCAGCGACCTTCCATTGCAATTTCTTTGATTTGAAAATGTATAATTGTTACCCCGCGACCCATTTCGATAATGCCTATACTTTCGAGATGTAAAAAAACCAAATTTTAGACCACATATACTTCCCTTTTTACTTCATGATTCGCAATCTAGGTTTAGGCTTAATAGAAGCACAACTTCTCTACTTGTAAGTCTTATTGACAAGATTCGTAATATTACAAGTGATCATGCTTGCTGTGTTCTTCTGTCTATTGATTTGGAGAAAGCTTTTTAAAGGATTGATCATGAACTGCCAGTCTTTAAGCTTTGTAATTATTTCGGGTCTTCTATTACATCATATGCTTTAATTAAGTCGTATCGTAGATATAGGTATCAGTACGTTTTCAGTAATTTTTTTTGTTGCAATAGCTTGTGATAATTGTCTACCTTATGCCGATGTAAATAAGACGAAAGCTACCTTATTTGGGTTTTGTGTTGCCGCTTGTATTGAGGTTAAATATAATAACGCACAAATTGAATTTGTTGATTGTATAAAGTGCCTTGGAGTTATTGTGTATAGTGGGCTTACTTTTGAGGCTCATATTAGTTCATTAGTGTCTACAGTTAACTCTATGTTAAGGAAACTTTATAGCACAGAGCGGTGTCTTTCAATTGATACCAATAAATATGTCGTATATGCCCTGAATATGCCGTTAATCTTGTACTGCTTAGAAGTCTTTTCAGGAACATTTGGATATGTTCTTAAAAAGCTTCAAGTTGTATTTAATAGAGTGGTAATGTTTGTATATTTACTAAAAAGTTGGCAGCATGTACCCCCTTTTTGTTATTGATTTTTAAGATTCCAAATTTTATGATTTTTTTAAACTGAGAATGTTCCTCCTTCTTTAAAAATTTTTCAAGAAACAGGTACCAGAATACTTTGTAAATCTATTTACAAGATTCCAAATTTGGCTTCCTTAAATATGAGATGAGTAGATGATTAAGTTAAAAAATGTATTATTTTAATATAGATCATTTGTACGCACGATAAATTGTTATATGTTTAATAGAAAATACCATGAAAAGCATTACTAATCGTGAAAATGTATTAAAACTAAAGTCAATATTTTATATTCATTAAGCTCACAAAAATATATAACTTCATTACTCTTAATGTATTGCGTACAAAGACATAGAAACCGTAAAGACTCGACAAAATGCATTTTGACAAAATAGTTTATGAAAACATATCCAGAAGGAATCAGGCATAACAGTTAAGAATAAAAACGCTAATACGCGAAAATGTCTGCATAAAATGTAAAGAAATCACAGGTCTGCACTCAAAATAAGCTTAAGATATAGCACTAAAAACGTTTAATAGTGTTCGCTCTGTTGTTATGATATCGTAACAACAGAGGAAAAGCCATCTGTTGGGAATTGTTTACATATCGATTGTCCTATCTTTATACTTGTATGTCTTTGTTGCGTATATATTAAATGTTTTGCATATTAAAAAAAGAATGTATATGTTAAGTCCGCACTATAGGGACTTGGGTGGTTGGCAGGTACAGTGCAATCGAGAGTCTCCCAATAGAGTCAGTACGCCCAATGCGTACTCGTGAGCAAAAAAGAAATAGAAACAAAACACGATAGTTTTATTAATAAAAGGTTCGACCAATGCCGATATATATTTATTGGTAAACAATATTACCTTATTAGCACGACTATATGTGCGTAGCTTAAAATTTAAGCGTTAGTGATCACAACTATATGTGTGACCAGTCGAGAGGTTACAACGAAAGTTTCAAATAATAATAACAAAGATGCCTAAAGGTGGCGCAAACTCAAAATGTAAACAAAAGTCCGTTGAAATCTGTCAAGGGTGTAATAATGAGGAGTAGACAGATTTCAACGGCTACGACCAACATTAAAGGCTAATTATTTAACGATTTTAAATAGCTATTCTTGCTTAAACAGTATATTTCAAATCAAGTCTTCTATTTTTAGATCAGTATTTACTATAGATAGATAGAAGATAGAAGAACATGGGCTTTGTATTTGATTTTTCAGCTAGAAAAAAACCTTCTAACAGCTGATGCTGTGGTTACAGGTATTGCTATTAAAATTTGTAACAATATATTTATATTTGGAAATATATTTTCGTCACATACTACAATCGCATCAAGTGGATTAAAATTAGGCCGTGGATCTTTCGCTTTCCACATAGTGATCCACAGATCCACTTTCAGATATTTTTCATAAAATTGTATGATTTATTAAAAATCTTAACATTAAAATTTTATAATCCTCGATAATGTTTTAACTATTTTTTTTCACTTTCCCTACCATTTCCCCTATTTCTTCCAACGATTCCACTATCTCTTACGTAGCAAAAATCTTTTATATATACTTTCATTCGCTAAAACCGAAAAGAATACAGCACTTTTCATTTCTTTGACAATATACTTCTTCTCCAATTAGTTTTATTAATTCGTTCTCTATTCAGGGACTCAGGTATGTTGCACTCTCCAAACATTTTCTAAGTTTACGACATTAACAGCATTATTCAGGAGGCTTTACTTTCCCTCAAGGCGATGTCTTTCCTTTAACGCAATAAAATTGCCTCAGTGACCACTTTAACTGTATACATTTGTTCATTCAATATATCTGAAGGTTGTTTGACCGTAACATGTTTTATGCGTTTTGAAACATCCTTCATTCTCGATATAAAGTCATTTTTCGTGGTCGGTGAAGCATTCAAGAGCATCTTTCCAATTTGTAAGAGGGTGCGACTGAAGTAATTTTGGTACTTGGTGGTTGCCTCTTCCACACCCTCCTTTATTACAAAATAAGATGCCGACTTTACAAAAATCAACTTGTGCTAAATCTAAATATGCGATACGAGAAACCAGGGAGCAGGGCAGGGGAGGTCCGCTGTATGCGAAGTTTTGCTGGAATCGGTTCAGATTTAGATATAGCTCCCATATATAGTTTCTCCGATTTTATGTAAATGGGCACCATACTGTCTATGCTTGTCCGATTTAGATCAGATATAGCCCCCTTATAAAGTTTTCAATTCAGTTTTTCATAAGGATATTGTACATATGAGCATCTCTTGTATGTACCCAAAGTGGTGAAGGGTATCACATAGTCGGCCCCGTCCGACTTTTGAACTTTCCTTACTGGTTTTCGATTTTATTTTGAGGATTCGAAAATATTACATTTTCAAAAAAAAAATAAAAATAAATAAAAATAAATAAATATAATTTGTTGATCATTTGTTTGTTTGTTTACATTTTTCTGTCAAATTTCGTTGGCACTAATATAACTTACAAGAACAAATTTCCATGTGGTTGTTGTATCGTTTGTTGTTACCTTCCATTATTATACAATGATGCTAAGCCTGAATTCCTCCTATGTGTTTCCCCCTTAAGACTCAGATCGTTTCGGATAGTAGACACCTCTGTAGGGGAAAAGTGAGAATATGTTAATCCAAAATATTGCAATTGGACTCTTCTTTTGTTGTTTAGGTACAAATGGACTCATACTAAACAGATCGGACTGCACATTCAGCTTACGGTTGACGAACCAACTTGCACAATGCCCAAGAATTAGACGACAGCGTTGTGGCGGCGAGTTAAGAGGCTGATATTGATATCGAAAATTAGATTTGCGTTGTAGAACGATCCGTCGGCTGCTGAATTCTCCACAACTGCTAGCGCTTGGAAATGACCAAATTCCTACAGATGTCTCGACAGGATTAATATATTTTCAAGCAAAGTTTTGTAAGTGCACATCGTCATAAGTAGAAACTCATCACAATATATAAATCAAGAGTGGATTAGTGAACGAGGAATACTAGCAGCGAAGAATAAGGACGGCGGTAGCTTGAATATGATTATTCAAAATCAAACCTATCCAAACGAATTTTTGTAATCTCTTGATGTATCTGGAACTCCGCTCCACAATGTACAGATGAAAGTGGGAACGGTAGTAATCATGTAGTTGAATTTGTACGCGGTTGTAATTCAAGCAATAATTATAAAGAGCAAATTCAAAAGACAGGACGTCCTTATCCTAATTCTAATTATTCCAACAGATCTTCCATTCAAGCGGATTCAGTTTCCCGTTCGGCTGATTTTTGCGATGTCAATTAATAAATCTCAATCGTTATCATAGTAGAGTTTATGTCAATGAACTTTATTGGGGCGATGCGGAGTTCGTCGGGTCCGCTAGTATACGTATATTTTATATTCTTTCTACGTATGTATATAACACGTAGAAGTACTAATTACATATATATATATATATATATTAATTATATCGCTTATAACGACCAAATTCTACGGTCGCTTGACCGATTTCGACTGTACTAATACAACAGCTAATCTGAAGTAGAAATTTCATTCGAGGAAAGCAACGGTTAAATTTGTCGAGAAACAGTTCTAATAGAAAGTATTTTTTATAGGCCCTCTCCAAATTTGACAAAATGCATTTTTGAGTAAAATGAATTTGACAAGTTGATTCCTGCATTTAAAGGTACATAGTGGAATGTCGTCCTATCCCAACCTTGATGTTGAAACGATGAGCACACAAAATAATAAGATATTTATTTGTTTTGTTTTTATTATTATTATTATTAATTTTTATTATCCATATGTTAAATAAATATAATTTATGGTTTTCTTTTGTTTTTGTTTTTTTTTTCATCTTCTTTTCATTATGTGGTAATTTGTCTTTCATTCAAATGTTTTACAATTAAATTATTTCACATTTTTTTATTTTATTTTTCATTTGCATCTGTAGCAATGTTCATCACTATTTCTTTCTTTTTTGTTTTACTTGTTCATGTTTTGTGTTTTGTTAATATTGTTTTGTAATGTAAATTTATCAGATCAGATAATTTTGTTTTTTTGGAGGGGGATGGTTTCCTCATTATCAATTATAATAAATATTTGTATGTCTTGATTTTTTTTTAAATATATATAGCAAATATTTCTGTGTGATCCTTTTAATATGTATGTACGTATAGTATGATTTTGGTATGGTGTTGCCAGAAAAAAATCATTAAGTGGAAACAATAAAAAATAAAACAACAAATACCGTTTTTTTTTTGATAAAAATTAAAATTTATTTATGTAATTTTTATGTTGATTTTTGTTTCTTTTTTTGTTTGTTTTGTGGGCATTTCTTATGTATAATAAAAATATGTGTGTATGGGTTTCTAATAATGTTATTTATATATAATAATAACGCCTTTAATTAGAAATAGTAATAATAGTAAAAAATAATTTATAAATAATTGAAAAATAAGATTTAATTTATTTCACTATAGCTAAATGTAAAAAAAGAACCATGTGGTGACTTAAAAGTTATGAGAATATAAAAGCGCAAAAAGAAAAAAATGAACGAACGAACGAAAAGAAAAAAATTAAAAAAAGTATTGTGTTCGTATTGCTAAATTATTAAGCAATGTACAAAAATGTAAAAAACCTATGATTAAAATTATTGATATATGTATTTATATTCAGAGACAAATCTATAATTTCACATGATATTGTGTGTTATGACAATTATGTATAATCTTAAAAAATAAAATAAAAGAAAATAATGAAATTATTTAGAAAATGCTCAAAAAGGATTTTAAAACTATTTTGATTTATTTGTTATATATGTACGAGTAAATTAAATGAAAATCAAATATTTATTTAAAATGGTTTACGTGAAGCAATCTAAACAAAAAAATAATAAGTATATATGTATAAGGATATAACTTAATTATATTTTTATTTTATTTGTTTTGTTTTCTTTATGTGTTTATGCTTAATTCATCGCTTTGTTCTTCACTTATGAAATGGATGGCAGAATTTATTATTATTTTTTGTTTTTTTTTTGTTTGTTTATTTGATGAGTGTTTGAGTGAGTGATTCCAGTAAATTGTTTTTATTTCACAAAACAAAAAATTGTTACAAAAAAATGGGATTACTGTTCTTGTCTTTCGCTTGTTTTATTTTTGCATTTTTAATACTTGCATGGTTTTGAGTCTTTTATCAATTCAGTATTAGTTATTTATTTGCTTGTTTTCTTTTTTTTTAATTCAAAACAAAATAAACATAATGCGACTAACATATATGTATGCATGTATACCTTGCATATTTACATACACAATGTAAAAAAATGTATATCTTCTAGATTGGTTTTACATATTTTAAACAAAAATATAACATTTTTTATTTATTTATTATTTTTTTAATTACAAGTATTTGTGTGTCGTTATGTTTTCTTTTCGTACATGTGTTGGATTTTTTTATTTGTAAATCTGAATGTGTCTTAATCTGATGTTCCATTAGAGCATAATTGTTTCTTAAAATAAATGTATGTATGTATATATATATATACGTAATAAAGTATTGTATTTATGTATGTATGCATGCTGCAATGCATAGGCATAATAATAATTATTATTATAGTTTATTTTTCTTCTTCCTTGTCTTCGTCTTATTTCCATGTCATTTTAGTTTTTTGTTTTATCTTTAATATGTGTGGGTGTGTGTGGTATTTGTTGGTTTGTGTCTCCCAGTATATATGTTATGAATATATGTTGTATATAAATTAGAAAATAATAATAATATAAAATAAAATAATAGTAATAATAAAATGTCTTAAATGGTTGGTTGTTGGTTGGTTTGTTTGTTTTGCTTGATTTTCTTTTCATCTTTTCTGTTTGTTATTCTGTTCTGTTCTATTCACTAATGTATATTCCTTAAAAACTATAAAAAGTGTCACCTTCACATCGTACTTAAATTGGTTGTTTGCTGTGCCTAAATGTCTTTGTCTTTTGTTTTCAACATGTTTTGTTCTGTTTTTGTTTTTTATTAATTTCTTTATTTATAAATAATATTTGTTCAAATTTATCCACTTTCATATTCAATATGAGTTGTTTTCAATTGGTTTTGTTCTTTTAATTTCGTTCAGTATTTGTGTTGTTTTCATTTTTCTCTTTCTTTTCGTATATAATTTTTTTTAGAAAATTAATTGATTTTTACACGCATTTTTTACAATAACAAAAGGTTTTATGCCTTATAAGGTTGATTTCTGTTGTGTGACTGGCGAATTGAAATGTTGGTATTTGGGCAATAGCCGATAAAAAATCTTGAAAAGGATTTTCAAATTAGTAATCAAATGTGATTTCAAATGCAACAAACATAAACAAATTATAAAAACAAACGTTTAAAATTCCTGTTCTATATGTCAATGCAGTTGTGCATTTCAAATACACTTTCAAAAGATGAGGTTATGTATATCAAAAAGGATATATTTTTTAATTATGGCAATGCAACATCATTTAAAATAAAATTTATTTTTTTTTGTTCAATAAATATTTCTATTAAAGTCATAACCTTACATTTTGAATTTGTATTTAACATTTGAGAGATTTTAGAATATACTCTTTTTAAGCATTCAGAGCTTGTCATTTGTTCCGTTAGAACAACATATTTTTTGGGGGAAGAGAGAAATTGTTGTTGTTTATGCATGTTGTACTTTTTCAATATTTTTTTTTTTTTTAGAAATTAAACAAGAGTTTCCATTTCATTTCGGAAATATTTTTAAGAAAATAAAATAAGAACAAGTGTTTTATATGTAGATTTTCAAAACTGAAATTTGGGGGAATTTGTGTTATGAATGTCAACTGTAAGTGTACCAAAAATATAAAATATATTTGCGGATTGGATTCGATTATTATGCAAAAAATTGTCCTTTTTTTCTTTTTTGAACTGTAGACCAGACAAAAAAAAACATACGATCCAAAACAAAAACATACCGTTCTATTTTATATTGCAAAAAGTGATGATAGTTTGCTTGAAGAAAACAAAAATTATAGTATTTCATTTTGCATTTTGTGTTAAATTTGTTTTCATTTCTTTTTTGTTTTGTTTTATATTAATTTCTTTTTGTACTTTTGGCAATGATCTTTTTCTAACAGTATTTCTATATTTTATTATTTTCTCTTAGTTTTTTGTTTGTATGTGAGCTTTTTCGTTTAGTTTTTTTAATTATTTTATTTTTTGGGATCTGTTTTTGTTTTTGTAAATCACTCTTAAGTTTTGTAATCTTGATTTAAAAATTGTTTAGCTGTTTTGGTTTTCTACTATTTTTACTTTTTTCTTTTTGACAAAAAATAACACAAAAATATTAAATGTACGTATGTAAGTATGTATGTTTGTTTAAAAATGTGTGTGTGTAGTTTCAATTAAATAGTCGTTAAGCATTTTTGGTTGATAAAGCATTAGAATGAATCAAAATCTATTTGCGTGAGATGAGATTATAGTTGGTTTTTTTTTATCGGAATCTGTGATTTGTTTTTTCCTCCCATTTGAGGAAGGTCAACAACACTTCGTCGGTTGGTGTAAATTTGCCAGCAATTCTTAATTTGATGTCTGCAGTCGTTATTCAATAATATTAGAAAAAAAAAAAATAGTTTCCATCATCTATTTGTGGGAAACAACAAATGAGAATCTTATAAGGCGATCAACAAAAATTAAAAAAATGGAAACAAAATAAAATATGGCACAAAATCCTAAGGAGAATAGAATATGATTTATGAACAAAATTCAGTCATCGTCAATGGGTCTTCGTATGGAAGCTTTGCAGAAAACAATAGCTCAGAAATCACTCTTTAGTAGTTGTTGTTGTAGGAAGATAGGCGGTGGCGGCTGATCCTTCGTGTTGCCTTTTCTTTACAAAAAATTTGTTTTACATGTTGCACAATCCCTGCTTTGATTTAGGTCTGCATTGGTTGTGGCTGTGGTTGTTGTTGTTCAGTTAATGGCGGTGGCTGCTGCTGCTGCTGCGGCTGTTGAGATTGTGGTTGCTGCTGCCCCGGTTGAACGGTCGTGGACGTTGGACTACTGTTGCCCTCCTGATATGGCCCTGTAACTACACATGGGTGCATAGGGAACAGGGTTGTCCACGAAGTTGTTGTTAGTGTGGGTGCTCGGAGGGCAACTTTCTCGTTTTTTGGATCGGTCGAGTTGCTGTTGTTGTTGTTGTTATTGTTTTGGGCATTCTTCTTGGCGGAAGATTCCTTCTTTTTCTTGCCACCTGATGATCCACCGGTCGATTTGGTGTTGGTACCGGTCTGATTGCTTTCCTTCTTGGCTGAAGTTGTTTTGCTGGTTGTATTAGTGGGCGTCGTCGTAACATCGGGTGGTTTCTCCTCTTCGCCATCCTCGTCTTCATCGTTTTCGCCCATTTGTTCTTTCTTGATTTTCTCCTTTTCCTCTTTGGCCTTGTTGTCCAGATCCGTGTTGATTTTCTTGACACGCATCTTTTCCTCCCACTCATCGATGCCGTGATGATGGCGATTTAGGTTACGATGCTGGTAGAAGATAAGCGTCATACGTGTGGGTTCGTGCCGATTGGGATTCTTGAGGGCAGTTGTGGAATGCATTTCATGTTTGGCACATTCAATCATGACACTGCCATGATTGAGTGCTATGGCAACTCCCCCCATTTGCGGATCTTGGAATGCCTCGAGGTTTTCACTGAAATCGGAAATTTCACCAATCGGCTCGATTTTGTTGGATGCACTACTGCTAGTCGTCGAAGCCGGATTGGATGCTTCATTGGCGGCAGATACTGGCGATGGTGTCGTGGCCGAGTTCGCATTCTCACCGGGATTGTTGGCCGCTGTAGTCAACGCTGCGGTCGTCGAGTTGTTTGTCGTATTCATGTCTGGCGATGTAAGGCTCGAATTAGAATTTCCCGCTTGTGTATCGTCCGGTGTTATGTTTGTGGCGCCCGTTGCTTGGCTGAGATCTGTCATGGGCGTGTTTTGGGTATTGCTATTCAAAAGGGTGGTTCCAGGGCCACAAAGAGATGGAGTGGTGTTAGATGCAGGCGGCAAACTTCCATCATTGCCAGGCTTCAAATTGGGGTTTGGCGCAATGCCACCACCTCCGTTGGGTAACGTTGTCTGGCCCGGTGGAAGTGATGACAACGACGACGATGATGAATTCATAGTGGGACCCGTTAACGACGTCGTCTGGTGTATGGGTCCTGTGGCCGATGGCGGCAGAGGTGTTGCGGAATATGGCGTCGGCGTTGCCCCTGAAGTCTGCTGATGATGTCCGTACATATTCCAGTTGGGAGATGGTGGCGGCGGTGTTGGTGGTGGTGTTTGCTGGGGATACATGCCATACGGCGAGTATGCCTGGTGATAGCCGTAGTTGTAGTTCATGTTCTGGTAGGCGTCATAGGCAGAGTACGCCGAGTGTGGTGGTGGGTACATTTGGTAGTTGTTCGGATACTGAGAGTACTGCGAGTAATCGGTCGGTGGCTTTGGCTTTACAAATCCTTCTTCAAGTGGAGGTGCATGCGAATGTGGAGGAGGAGGAGCGTGGTGAGAGTGATGTTGAGTTGTTAGATTAGTCATTGGTGCCATAGGAGTAAGAGTGGTTAACTTACTTTCTGTGGTCAAGCTATTATTTACCAATGTCGTTGAGTCGGGATTCTCTTCGCTGCCTCGACTTTTAACTTCGCCACGCACATCGTGCACCTGTGTCAGCTGATTACTACCGGCCGTGGGCAATTGATTATAACAAGCGGTGTTGTAACCATTGGAATCGAGCTGTGTCCCGGCAGGAGCTTGCTGGGCGACAGTTTGATGGCCGGCGGCAGCATTTGGCGTTGTTGGCATGGGGCTTGGATTCGGATTGCTGGCAGCGGTGGCAGTTGTCCCACTTGGTGGTACACTGCTTCCTCCCATGGCGGTCACGTTGTGGGCTGTGGCGGCATGAGGATTGTGCGGATGCGGCGGTGGTGGCCAATTGCCATAGTAGTTCCGTGAGTCTATATAGGAACCCGTCTGATAGTCGTACGAATAGGGAGAGTCCAAAACCGTGCTCGAAATCTGATTGGATTGCAGCTGGGCATCTGTGAAGGTATCGATCATGGTCGCCATATTCATTAAACTCGAATTAGACGACATAAGTTGATTGGTATTACCTCCGGCGGCCGAACTGCCATTGCTTGAGCCTGAATTGGAATGATTGTTACCGCTGTTGTTGGTGTTGTTCGGATTATTACTAACGGGAGGCGTTGAGAATGCACTACCGGCTGGACTGGGGTTATTCGTCACAGGTGTCTGACAACGCGGAGAAGGTGTCGTTGGGGGTGGCGCTGGAGTTGTGGCGGAGGACTGTTGATTTTTACCCTTCGATTTAGATTTCGAAGTTGACGCAGTGCCAGTGTTGGAGCTGGCATTTGAATTGCTGCCATTGCTGGATTCCTTTTTAACTGCACTAGCGGCCGTTGTGGCGGTCTGGGTGCTCGGGGCATTGCCATCGCTTGAGGCAGTCGGTGCGGGCGTTGCTGCATTTGTTTCTGCTCCTTCTATGGCGGCCGGTTCGTCTTCTTTGCGTTTCTTCCCGTGCCTGCGACAGGGTATCAGGGGAGTTGATCTCACTCGAACTTCGCATGGAAATCTGAAACATAGAAGAGATCAGTGAATTTCAATTAGTAATCCCATGGATGAATTTCCAAATTGAAGCCAATATGAAATGTCAACACTACACTCACTTGTCCAACACCTGAACAGCACCGGTGCGGTGCTTTTCCCTTTGGCCTTCGGCGCTTTCGAACTCGTCCGTCGTGTCCATGGTGTACAGTGGTAGGACGTGGAGCTGTTCGTCGTCCGGATTGCTTATATCTCGGTTGCATGGCTTCAAGAGGGCCACTTGAACGGTGCAGCCGTCCTGCATGTTGTGCAGGTCGCGATGTGCATGGGCGCAAAAGTCCAAACATGCACTTACTCCCGAGAAGGGTTTTCCCTCCTTATTGCCGAGGCGACAGTCTTGAGCTTCTTTCTCGTAGCGAGTTTGATTGTCATAGGAACGTGGACACATTTGCTTGAACAGTGGCGCCAAGATGGTCGCCAACATGTTCATGTGCTCTTCAATGGCCGCCTCTTCGCTCTTTACGGACAGGCGGAATTTTCGTACGGTTTTCGATCGAGCATACTTGCAGCCGTTGTAGTACATAGACCATGAACACCCAAAGCTGTAAGAGGCTCCCGAGGTTTCAGGATCCAAACCTAAATTGAAGTGATGGGAAGGGAGAATTACAAGGTGAAGGAGAATTGTCGCAGAAGTGGAACTTACCTTGACAGGCGCACGTTCGGTTTTCGTTTGTCGCACATCGACGTGTTGTGGGCAATCCGAACTTGTTTAATTTCGGTATCAGATTCGTATACGCATTGTCAGCATCCTGGCGTGGCATGCCATCCCATACAACCATACAGACTACAATGAATGCCGCTATACATCTGCACACGGGAATGGATTGTATAAGTAATTACACACACACATATCCAAGATGACAAAGGAAATGTTGACACTTACCTATGGCCTGGACGTTTCTTCACAACAACCAAAATTTTCTCCTCTGGATCGGCCCGTCGTATAATCCATTTTGCCAAAGGGCAACCCGTCGACGTTTTACCCTCCTTACCAGTGTATAGAATTTTTTCGATGCGTAACTGACGCCCCGAAACTTGGCATCGCTCCTCAAACTCTCTACGTAGATCGGCTAAATTTGAAGCTGTACCTGTAAGATCCAATAGAAATGTTAATTTGTTTTCTTGTTTGTGAGATTTGAAGACACCCTACCTAGATGAGTGTAATACGTTCCGGGCTCGGGAGGACTCTTGTCCGATTGGAAACAGTCACATTCGGGCACCTCAGTCTTGTTACCCTTTTCTAAACGATCTGATGTGTCAAACATCGGATTGATTTTTTCATGCTTCACCGTCACTTCGTTGGGCTCCTCTTGCTTGATGGCCTTTTTCTTTGGCTTTGCACCATTTTGATTAGCAGGCTGGGCTTCTTCCTCGTCCATTATTTCGTCTTTGGTTTGCATGCCAATACATGAACCATCTTTCAGATGTTCGGCGGTTGGAGCGCGAGTTCCCCCCTGGCGACAGCAAGAGAATCCTGTGCTGTTCTTGATTGCTGCCGGACCGCCTTCGCCATGGAACACATAACCAGACCCGCCCGGCCCATAGGCCCCACTCATGTCTTCCACTTTTGGTTCAAGTAGACCTGAGCCCAAGTGAGGATGAGCCGTGGAACCATGTCCGAGGGGATAGCGATGCGGTGGAATGGGGTAAGCGTGAGCTGGAATATCCTTTTCGTAGTTGGTTGGCAAGGGAATAATGCTGCTGGTTTCCGGTTTGCGATCAATGTCCATCATGTGACTGCTGTGATGATGCAGACTACTGGGATGGTGTTTCGCCAGGGGACCATTTAACGACTTCGAGTGACCAGATGAGGAGAGAGCATTTGAATGCGGATGCATCCCGTGCGCGTTTCCAAACGCGGATGCCGAATGCTGGTAATTGGGCACAAAGTTCTGTTGGTAACTCTGCTGAAAAGTTGTCGACGAACCGTAGTACGAGGAATTGTGATGATATCCAGCTGCATAGTCTTGTTGATTCTGATGATGGGGAGGTGGGGGCTGTTGTGCACCACTGGCTCCTGGTTGGCCCTGTACTTCGTTCTGGCAGAAGTCAGCGTACTGGACAAAGTTCTGGTAATTCCGCTCATAGCCTTCCATTTTGTTGTGTTGTCCGGGGATAAGTCCTGGCTCGGTTTTAATGTAAGGAGCATGATGATAATCCGGATGCTGGGGAGGATAGTGCGAAGAGGGTGGCGGAGGATATGTGACGCCTTTTTCCATTTTTATGTTCGCCAGGTGGGCGAGATGGTGACCACCGCCCGGATCGTTACTGTTCTTATCGATATCCGAGTTGTCGGCACTATTGGCATTGACCGAGGCCGCATTGGCTGCAGCTGCCGACGACGAAGATGACGACCGATTGCTGCGACTACGACGACTTGACTTTTTTGGAGGATCGGGGTTGTGTGCCGTTGTTGTGTGCTGCTGAGGCGGAGTTTGTGCTAAAGACTGCTGATTGTGTTGTTGATGATGATGATGATGTTCGGCATTTGGAAAACCAGACGCCACCGGCTTCTTAAACGAATTCGTATGGTGTGGCTTCCAAATGTGATCGCCACCACCTCCGATTGGTTCGGGGGCTAGAGATGCACCGCCGCTTGCCAAGCCAGAATTCAGAGGAGTCTGATTTTGCTGCGGAGTTTGTGGCTGCTGGGCCGTTGGTGCATTACTCCCATTCGAACCATTGGCATTCATTGCTGAATCGCCTCGGAGATGGTGGCTATACGATAAAAAATGACCGGTCTGTTGTTGTTGCTGGCTACCATTTGGTCCACCGACACCCAGTGGTGGTGGAGGAGCTCCAGACATACCATGTATATCTGGTGGAGCCGACAGTGGGTCCTTGGGATCATTCTTGCGCATTATCATGGACTTGATGCGAGTATTTAAGTTGACACGCTCTCCCCCAGGACCAGTAGTGGTTTGCTGATAGGGGTCCGACACTGCCTGCGGCTGAGTGTTCCAATTCCAGTCTTGTTGCATAGGCTGCGGGTGCTGTGGGGGCGAAGCGATATTATTCTGAGCCTGGGTTTGAGACTGGCCACTGGGTATTGTGGTGCCGCCATATTGCTGCTGAGTGCCTTGCGGAGCGGATAAGTTTGCATTGGGCGATTGAGCCACTTGATTCGGCGATTGTGAGACATGACGATTCTGCTGGCCCATGGCCTGCGTTTGGGGTTGCTGCATGACGCTGCGTGTAGGAGACTGTGGCACTGTTTGATTATTGGGTGTTTGCATGGGGGAAGCTGCCGGCTGTGAAGCTGCCGTATTATGAGCAATTGTTTGGTGACCTCCATTTACGCTGGCAATCGAAGAGTTACCAGCCGAACCTGCTGCTGTCGAAGCAGCCGTACTTGTGTTGTTCGAAGTCTGTTGTTGTTGTTGTTGTGTAGCACTGCCGCTATAGTCGCCTGAATATCCGTTACAGTTGAGTGAGCGCGGCGGCACGCTGCTCACTCGCGGATATCCAGGCGTGTCGTTTCCCGACATCGTCTTATTGAGATCGGTGACACTGCCCAAATGCTGTTGCTGCTGCAAACTGGACGCACTAGGCCCCGTCGACACTTGACCGGCATAGGCTACCGATGAGGGGGCAAAGCCCACACCCTGTAGGCCAACCTGATTGATGGGCGCACTAGATAGCTGTTGACTCTGGAAATCATAACGCTGGACCGGGGCTCCATATGGTGAACGTCCGTAGTTGGGATCAAATCCTAAACCTGTCTGTACATATCCATTTGATGGATAGCCGTATGACTGTGTCTGAAAGTCCAAGGATGTGATGCCGGGTGTATTCTGTGGTATTTGTTGGATGAATTGGTTTTGCCAACCCTGCGAGGGATCAGCTTGCCATGTGGGATAAAAGGCCATGGGTGCCTGAAAGAAACAAACAAACAGAAGGGATAGCATTAACAAAATTAGAAAATATGCATTTTCAACAGTTGTGTTTACAAATAACGCGTTTGCGAGAGAGTGACTGAAACCAGTTTGTTTTTTGAATTGGAAAATATTTGTTAAAAAAAAAACGGAGGAAGATTTATGTGTGCCAAATTGTTCATCCCCTAAAAGTTATTATGGGGTTGTTTGAGCCCAATATCCTTTCTCATATGTTTCAATTCAATTTTTAGCAGTAATTAAATACGCACACATGGTTAAATTTATTTTCCCTACACCTTTTATTTCGGCGGCTCCGGACGACAGCCTATATATCATTTTATTGTTTAGAATATTTGGCAATAAATTTTCTAAAATTAAAAAAAAAACAGAACCATATGTTTGTATAGAGTTGAACTTAATGCTGTGGAGATAAGGGTTTGTTGGTATGTAAATCGTTTTTATTCTATTTCTTAGTAGAGATGCAAGTATTCGGGGGGAATTATATTTCGGATTCATAATTGTGTAGTAGTTGTAGGAAAATAGGTCCAAAACTTTTATTACCAAATGTGAGATATATTTTGAGTGTCAGTCCATATCAGCCAGCTTCCAATTTAGCTACATTTCCTAGTGTGGGGTGGAGTTGGAAGGGATTTGCATTCATTGATGAATGAAATCTATGAAGTAGTCAATCAGATTGTTTTTTACTGTTATTTGTTATATATACATACATATAAGTGAATGATCTGCTTGTTGGAAGTATGCATTTTAAAAAATAAAAAAAAATAACATTTTGCCAACAACAACAATAACAAATATTAAAAAGTACGTTGTTCCGCCAGTAGTTTATTTATATCGTCATCTATGACAACATCAGCAAAAGCGACCACAACTATCGTTTTAAAACAATTTTTGAATTTATCAATGAATGAACGTAATATGAAAAAATATATTTTTTTATTATTATTGTTGTTGCTGCTGCTGCTGCTCAGCCATTAGGCAACCTGGATGGTTGTGCTGCTATCAAACATGCATAGATTTATATACATATGTATGCACATATATCCGGTATTCCTGTACGAAGTACATACAATATTCATATAGTATGTACATGTGAAAATTTAATTTATTGCATACATTTTATTTCGTTTTATTATTTATGCAAACAATAAAAAAGTGAAAGTGTTTCTTGCCATTCAAAGCGATTCGTTACACTGCGATGGGGTTGTTGTCGTATTTTTATTTAGTTTTGATATTGCAATTTTCGTTGCATACTTTTTGTGGCCATTCAATATTTCTATTCAAAGAAATAATAGTAAGAAATACAAAAATAGTAATTTGAAATTTTTGAGGTAGCCAATTAGATTGTATTCTTTAAAAAATGTCCTGCATGATGTTTTGAAAAATGGAACAGAAAGGTGGATGTGAAATATGTTGATATACGTTTTTTTATTAATTTTCAATACAATAAATTATTATATTGTAATTGAAATACCACCCCCTTTGTAATAAAATCGTGGCAACAGCAGAATTTTCGGAAATTCGTATAAATTATCCACAATACAACACGTGTTTGTAATTATGTACGCCATGGCATTTACAATTCCGCAATTTCCATTTCAACTAAATCTTTGTCACAATAAATTCGATTAAATGCAATGGGAGCTGGAGGAGTGTGCTGTGTGTCACTAGGAAAGGAGAAATGCGATGCCTATATTTCTTATATATCTTAATAGATTAGAAATATTTTAATCTACTCGTTGTATACATACATTCAAACATTATCTAGAATATAATATTTGAAATCTTTTCCTATCTTCTTTCACACATTATTGGCAGGCATCATCCGAGAGGGGGAAGGTGGATTTTAAATGTGTCATTAAGATTTATTTAACTGCCATTAACCGCCATTCATTCCTTGGAGTGCAAATATTGTACGTGTACATAATTCAATAGAGGATTTGTATCTAAACTACCACCACCACCATCAACGCCACTACTACGACTACCACCATAATCATCATTGTTCCAAAAAATATAATCACCTGACTTTAATTTATGTGTTTAAATTTCGTCGGGGTGTGTTTGAAAATTTGCCGTGGGGATTTTCGTTTTTAATGAATACAAAGTTGTTGTTGTTGTTGCTGCTTATTGTATTTGAAATTCCTAGCGGCATTAACAAATTTTGATAAGGATTTACATTTTAAATGTACATTCAAATATCTGTACATGTGGGGAGGGTGGGCAGAGAGTGGTAATGTGGAGGGATTGTTATGCAAATTAGTCCTGATTGAAAGTTATACGAGTCTTCTATAAATAAATCAAAAAGGATTTGCTTATTTTTTTCGGTTCGGCATAATGGTGTTTATGGAAGACCTTTGATTATATCTACATATAGTTTCCGGTCTACACAATATTTGTTGTTTTAAATTTGGATATAGGTATATTTTTTAGGATTATGGAATAAAATTGGCTGTTCAAAATCCACTAAACAACAAAGATAGTCTATTGCAATAACCAGTAAATTCTTATTTACACAAATGTAAGAGATTCCCTAGCAATCCACATTATTTTATTGGAGTTTTTCATTATGTTACAAGAGGTTTGTTCATTTACTTTCCCAGTAACATTTACTCAGTAAGAATTTGCAGAGAGTAAATACAAAATTTTCATATTTACAAAACAGGAAATAAAATATCAGCTGATGTTACTGAAAAATTCTTTTCTAGTAAGAATACTCTGTAACACAACAATCAAATTTCCTCTCTCAATTTACTCTAAATTATGTCCAAGATCTATAAATAACGTCACCCAAGTAGCAATCGAAATCGGAAAACAGTTGTTTTTCTGAAGTCTAATGTCAAAAATTTGAACTTTGTTTACGGTTTTATAATGGAAGTCAATTCACAATAAAGCATTTTGACAGCAAACTTGAGTGGCGCGAAAGTCAGCTGTTTTTTTTCTCAACTCTTTTTGAAATAGTTTGACTTTGTTTACGTTTTGATAATGAAGACAATTCACAATAGCGGATTTTGACCAGAAACTTCAGAAGCAGCTGATCTTCCTGAATGACCTTATTAATAGACCTTTATAAGCTAGAGCCCAGACATTAAGTCTAATGTCAAAAATTTGAACTTTTTTAAGTTTTTATAATGGAAGTGAATTCTGCAATCTTGATATACCACCTGGTCTTCCAGGATGGCCTTATAAATAGACCTTGATCAGCTACTACCTATAAATAAAATCATCCAGGAAGATCGGCTGCTTCTTCAGTTTCCTGTCAAAATCCCTTATTGTGAATAGACTTCCATTATAAAAAAAAAACAATGTCTAAATTTCTGACATTATAGCTGACTTTCTCACACAAATTAATAGATCTTGCTAGATCTCTACTCCGAAATTGAAAAAATGATAAAAAATATACTCACCATTGGTTGTTGCGGTTGGTCCTTCATTGTTTGGATTTGTGCTGTAATTTGATGTTGTTGTGGTTGCAATTGATGATGTTGATGTTGTTGCTGCTGCTGTTGTTGATGATGCACCAATGATTGCTGCTGTTGTTGCTGCCCACTGGTATTTTGTCCTAGTTGTTGATGATGTTGCTGCTGTAGTTGTTGTTGTGACAACTGTTGTGACTGTTGTTGCTGCTGTTGGCTGTGTAAATTATTAAGGTGATGTTGTGACTGCTGCTGTTGTTGTTGTTGTTGAGTATGTAAATGGCTTGATGATTGGGTGTGATGTTGCTGCTGTTGTTGTTGCAACTGTTGACTACTTGTCAGTTGATGTTGTTGCAAATGCTGTTGTTGGCCTGTCGCCGCCTGATGATGTATACTACCTCCCAATTGTTGTTGTTGCTGGCCTGCTGCTAGCAAATTAGTATTGCCGGCGTTGTTGTTGCTGTGGCTATTGGGATTTGTTGTATTTGTATTTGGCGAAGGATGCGATGCTCCGACCGTTCCTGTTGCGGCAGCACCAACTGGACTTATCGTTGAATTGGCAACAACCTGTCGTGGTGAGTGCGCAGTTGCTGTTGCAGTGGCGCCAGCATTTAGTTTTGCAGCTTTGGCAGAAGGTTTACGGCCGCGGGATGGCGTCTGAAAAATGAGAAGAAATGTATAGACAAAATAAATAAATATTCACAATAAACATTCATTAGAGAAAATGTACGTGTGTGGTAGAACATGTGTATGTGTGTGTTCATTCACACAGAGTATTGAATAAGAATAATTATGATGAATACGTTTTATTATATAAATTCAATTTGAATATAAAAATATATGTATGTACATATTTGTCATAATACTTGATGTTGCCATTTTGCAATTTGTACGATCACGTTTCCGTCTGTCATAATATTGTCATAATTGAACATCACGTGTGTGTGTCTGTTCGTTTGTCGTTCAGCAGCAGCAATTCATGATTGCCATACTCTAAATCTTTATTAACGTTTAGATTTTTGCTTTTAATTTTTGAAGCCAAAAACGTTTACATGCGGTTTTAATTTTGAAATGATATGTTTTTTTTTTGTTAGCTTTCAATTATTTTCTAAAAACGTAATTATTATTGTAGTTTTTATATGGGTTTTTAATTTTAATTAAAGAGAAAGACGAGAGAGAAAAATAAAAACAACTAAAAATATGTTCAAATTGAACTCATAAATCAGCTCCGAGGATATTATGCATACAAAATAAAAAAGCCATAAATTTTAATTTTTTTGTTTTACTTCTTTCTTCCTCTTTCTTGTTGTTTGCTGCTGCTGTTGTTGTTATTTTTCTTGGCAATTTTATTAATAATGCATGTGCGCTCGCTTGCTCGTAAAGTGGAATGAGAAAAACAAAAAAGAGAATTCCTTAACCGAAACCATGCAATTTCCTCTTAGCCTGTTTGGCATTGGGGGCGGCAAGAGGGGGATAAAACGAATAAAAATGGTCGAATACTGGATACCCTGCAACAGGGGGATACGTAATAATGTTTGAGAAGGAAATGTAGTTTAACAAACGGAAAAAAATAAATATTTTATAAAAAAATCAAATAACAATGACTTCAAAAACGGAAAACAATTTGCTTCGTCAATATCCAAATTTTAAGTGTTGCAAATTAAAGGACAAAAACATATGTTATTTCGCCCACTGTGGAGGGCACTGAAAATATAATTGAAAGTAGCAAAGAAAAAAATAAAACGCTGAAAAACTAAAGCCAATTAAAATAAAGCAAGAAAAGACATTAAAGTTAAATTGGGAGTGATATAAGGATTTACTTCGAAGAAGATCCAAACTCACACACACACACACCCCGCATACATATATTTTAATAGAAGCAACTGATGGGAGGATAAATTTTTCTGCAAAGGTATGGTGGATGGGTGGCTGTATTAGTATCATCTTGCATGTGTGTGGATGTACTTTATGTATATGTAAAGTTCTTTTCAAACTTTAATATGCAGACATTTTCTTTTCAGAATAAAATTGCAGCAGCTGTTGTTGTAAATGTGAATTTTATATTGTTGTTGTAGGAAACACTAACAACAACGACAAAAACAAACACATTTAAGAAAAGCAATAAATTAGCATCATAAATTTAAATTTTTTGCACTATGTTTGACTAATGAATGTGTGTGTATGTAACACATACGGTGTGTTTGTGTGTGTGATCAAAACAAAAATAGTACAATAAGAAGAAAACAATGAAACTTTATTATGTAGACGGAATAAATAACAAAAATTGGTCGTGTTATTTTAGCAACAAAAAAATATATTTTTCAATTTAGTTTCAATAAAAATATAATAATTTTTATTAAACAAATAAATATTTATAACATACAGAGAACTTCCTTTAAAGAAAATGGCAATTTAAATGGCGTGTTTACATTACAACTTCTTTATCCCGGTCAATTGTAAACAGCTGATTTGTGCATATGGTTTCGGTTTTAGATTAGGAGCGTGATAAAGTGCATTATCTCGATTTAATTACTCAATGGAGCTGACTTTACCTCGATTTGCCATACAGAATTAAATTCAATCAATGTCTCAATTTACTCGAAATCCTATGCTAAATCAAGATAATTTCAAATACAATCAATTGTCCCAATAAAATAATCGTTTCTCCATAAAGTATGCTTTAAAATTAGTTAATAATAAAAATAATTGCCTAACAAAAATATGTCAGCTGATGAAAAGTTATTATTTTTGCATTTATAATAAATATTACTATAATTTAGAACAACAAAGTAATTTTTATATACGTTTCTGACCTTTCGGAAAGCAATTCTTAAAACAACTATAAAAGCATTGCTTAAAAAATTACCACAAAAATCGGAAAGCAATAAAATGTATATGTATACGTAAACAAATAACAGCTGACTAATCCACATCATTTCTAAACAGTAAAAGTGGGCTTATATTTACGAACTCCACTTGATCTCTAATGTCAATTCCATATCGCGACGTATACGCTATGGAATTGATATTTGATATCGAGTGGATTTAGTAGTCTAAACGTAGTCTTGGGATTCGGTATCTCGATTTACAAATAGAGTCCTTCATATTTGACGTATACGCTATGTGCCTCTCTCTCAAATTTGCATTTTCATTTTAAGTAAAATCAAAACCTATTTCTAATTCCATAAAAAAACATTAATCTCAACAACTTTTAGGATATAAATATTTTTTTTTTATATTTAATTCATAAATTTAATGCAAATTAGTCTCCAGTTCGGTTTTGTTAATTTTCTTAAGCATGTTTTCGTATTTTTTTCTACATGTTATTTATTGTTTGTATTTTTTTTTTCATTTGTTGGTTTGTCAAGTTTAAAACTTTTTGGTTATCTTATATTTTACAGAAATTGTTTACATGTCCTGCAGTCTCTATTAGTACCTCCCCAAAAGAAAGAAAAGACAAAACACACACACACATACATTCACAGCACATTGATGAAACTGCATTTCTCGATGCGGCAGGGGAACAGAAACCCAAAGGGAGAATATATAATTTTGTCGGGATGTGTGTGACTGATAAAAAATATAACAAAAACAAAACTAAAACAAATACATTCGCACAAACAAATTACAAGGAAGACAGTAATACTAAATACAACAACAACAACAGATAACATGGACAAAGAACAACGAACGACGACAACGTCAGTAATAAAAAGAAAACATAACCACAACAAGGAAAACAACAACAGCAACTAAATAAATACAAATAAATTCTCATAAATGACAGCTGTCAGGCATAAATTGTACGAATACAAAATGCTCGTATGAACGTACAAACGAACGAAACAACCAACCGACCAACAAACAAATAATAGTTACACCATTACCTCTGCAAGAAGTTACTAACAATACACAAGTATGTATCCATCGTATTGTACTTGTTTCCATTGTAGATACTGCATATTTTTGTGTACGTTGACGAACACTTTTGTCTGTTACTGTGTACTTTTCTTAGTTTCTTTCATTTCATTTGACATTAGTTAATGTCTGAAGATAGATATGTTTTACGATAAATTCATAAATCCTCTTGAACACAGACAGATGATGTATGTGTGTGTGTGTGTTTGTGTGTGCACACATCCATACAATAAAGTAAATTTGTACAAATTAAATGAAAACAAATATTTACTTATTCGAACTCTTTCTACAGCACAGCAACACAGAGAAAACAAATTTTTTGATTAATATTTATCTTAGATATAGAAAATTTACAACGCACACACACACATAGAGATATACCACCTTTGATTATAAACAAATACAAGTAATGTTTGTAGAGAAAATTAAATAAAAAATAAAATTAATTTACAGACAAGTTTTATTAAAGATATTTATTTGCTTTGTTTTGTTGGCAAGGGAAAGGATAGGAATTTCTCATTAACGAAAAGATAACTCGAGGGACTTTTTGTTTAGTTAGTGAAATTTATTATTTGTATTAAGTATTGTTTAAAATAAAAAATGTTAAATGTCATAGCAAATATACATTGAAAATAATTAAAGTTAATATGATTGGTATAAAATTAAATTATTTTTTATTATTATTTAAAACAGATTTCAATTTAAATCGACTCAATTTATAAATCATCGAAGCGAAAAAATAATAATTTAGAATACTCCTTTTGTGATAAGTTAATTGCTGGTCGAACGAATTGCGATATGCCTTAGCAATGTAAATGTGCTATTAGTGGTCGTGAAAAGTGATGCCAAATTCTTTCATAGTTCTACATATAAATCATGATGCCATAATAAGGTGAGGTATCAAAACAAAAACATTCGTATTTTACCCGAGCATCTGTCAAATTTTACATGTTCGATGTAATTGTAGCTCTAATATAATGCGCCGTAAAAATAATTGACTATGCCCAAAATCATAAAACATCCTTTCGCTGAAATTAAAATATGTAGTTTTTTTTTGGTTTGAAAGGGAAGATGGAATTCTAAGAAATAAGAATTCTAAAAATAAATATATCTACATACAAATATAAAAGGGAGTCTGAGAAAGATGGCAAAAAACAGAAAAACACAATTTGCAATTCAATTTGCTGGAAAATATTTAATCAAAAACAAACACCGGAAACATGATAAAATGCGCAATAACGGAAGTACGTAGACATACATTAAGTAAAGGAAAATTAAATTAAATAAAACGTAATTAAGTAAATATTACTGTTAAGAATACGTAAATAAGTCAAGAGGGGAAATTCTATAACAAACATTCGATTTTGTATTTTTGCATAAAATCTGTTGACAAATTAAAAAAAAAAAATTATTATTTTACCCTAACAAGTATGTTTTGGAAGCTTCAATTTTAATTAGAAGAGAAATGTAAACATTGAAATTTATTTTTGTCAAGTCCATGCGTTTTATAAAATATTTTATGTGTAGTTGTTTAGTACACATACATATTTTATAAAAAAAAAACTTTTACACACAAGAAAACGTCAACGACCAAAATCTGTTATTTTCACATCTTGTTTTATTTGTTTTTTTTTTTGCAAAGTTAAATAAAAGTTTTCACTTTTTTGTTTCTGTTGTTGTAGAACGGTCGTTGAATATTTTGTTTCCTTTTTCTAAATATTTGCTAGAGTAATTTTTTTTTGTTTTTTTTTTTTGCTTTGACGACATTGAACAATTTATATTTAATTTTTGTATTTCTGTTATATTTGTTTTAACAGTTGAGTTTACTTTTCAATGTAAACGCATGTGGGGCTCGATATTAGGGTGTAACATTTAATAAACGTCTCGAAATAAAATACATACTAAATCGAGATATATAGAAAATACAACACTGTTTTTGCGACCTAAGTATACCAAAAGTATAAAGCGAGTTTAGATTACAAAATTTACTCAAATCCAGTGGATCATATTTGACGTATACGACATGGATGTTTTTTTCTAAATAACTAGTATTTATGTCGTTTATTTATAAATCAATAAGAATACAGTACCAATACAAAGCATTAACGCTACATAAAGTAACGCATAACGCGCTGATTGTGCCTTGGCCTTTTAACGCTTTGACACTATTTCATAGTTGTAGATTTAACAATGTCAATGCGGGTTTAATATAAAGTTACTTACACATTCACATCTATGCTAGCTTTTATGTATACAAATTAACATCGGAACACACCCTCATTTTTTTGTTTTTTTTTTTTGTTAGCAATTTACAAAATTGTATGTAAATATTTTCACGTTTATCTAACAAATAAAATATTTGTGTCATTGAAATAATGTTAATGTGTATTGGTGGGAATGTATACACCAAAATGTTGCAAGCTTAATTTGAACATTTGTTTATACTACTAAATACCCCCCAAAAAAGAGATTGAAAATGATTAATTAACTTTTATTTGCTTAATTTTAATTGGTGAATGCAAAGCGTGGGATTTAATGGATGGAGAATATTTGAAATATAAAACAATTGATTGTTGTACATATTGAAGTAGAAGAAATTAGTCGCTAAACTATAGATACAGACAAAAGAATTTTATATCTTTTTGTCCAATTTTCATCGATATTATAAAAGAAAATTCGTTATTGCAGTAAAAAGTGGTAGATTCTGGCAGTACGAAAACAGACTAATAATTGTCATATTAAAAATTTATAAAGGAATATCAGAGTCAGATTTAAGTGTGAATGGCGTTCTCCAATATTCTTTTACATTATCTATTAATAAGGTCACCCAGCTAGCGAAAAAGTCTAATGTCAAAAATTCGTCTTTTGTTTACGTTCATAATGGAAGTCAATTCAAAATAATGGATTTTGACAACAAACCTAAGAGGCAGCCGATAATCACCTGGTCTCCCTGAACGACTTTATTTATAGGCCTTGTTCAATACAATGTCAATATGACAGGTCATGTCTGTTTACCATGAAAACGGCATTTACATTAGAACTTTTTACCATATTAATCTCCTCTATGGGGATTTATTTGACATCGATATTACGGGGTTGAAAATTTAGATCAACAGGATTTAATAAATCTGGTACAGTGTAAACATGCTATAGCTGTAGTGAGTGCTAAATCATGATTATGAAAACGTGGATTTAAATGACATTAATGCTACATTTACATTAAAAAATGTACTTTATGTTGTCATTTTCATCGTATACAATTTCTATACAGCAAGCTTTATTATTAATAAGAAATTATTATTTATTTCTGTTAAGTTCACCATTTTTATTTCTTATTGTAAATTATAAACGTAAAGGGAACAGAAAACAAAACTAATAATTACAACAACAACATTTAATAAAAACAACAATAACAAAAAAAAAAAAAAAAGGAATTCGTTAACGACTTGACATGCCAAAATTAATGGCATGTCTGACAATAATTAAACAACAAAAGAACGTTTTGATGTTGTTTGGCTGACTGGCTGGCTGGCAGTTTAAATGGACGGATGGATGGATGGTTGCGGCAACTACTCTCAAGGCTCCAGAAATACAAACACAATATAGAATTTTGTAGTTTTATTCAAGCAACAACTAAACACATATACAATATATAACAAGCTTAAAAGCCATAGCCAGGAATAAAGAACAAGAAACTATACCAACAGTGAGGGATGTCTTTATTTCGTTGAAATGAACGAAACGAAAAAAAACACGGCCAGCTAGTTTGCCAAGAAATGGAAACAAGTTCTAAGTGGTGTTCTCTTTAAAATGTTTTTCGAGCATACTTTTATTATAATTAGATATTTTAAATAATAAATACTACTTCCCAAATTTTTTTTCGAATTCAGTAAAAATTTTATAGGCGAAACTTTTTTAAAGTCTATTTACATTGTACTTTATTTAGTAAATCCAGTAGTAGATAAATTGTCATTTGCATTGTATATGTCAAATAAATCGTTTAAGCCAGTAAAATATTCTAATAGTACGTTTACATTGTACCGGATTTCGTTATCCCAAGTAAATCCTCATAGATGAGGTAACCCGTTAAAAAGTTCTAATGTAAATGCCAATTAATGTACATGTCATATAAAGTAGTTGTTTTTTCATGACAGATCCAAATCAGCTGATTGATTTGGTTTTTACTTTCAATACAAATTAAAACTAGAGCGTTATTTCTGATAATGTACCTAACATTCTTTTTAGTTTTCCTGAAATAATCATCCTTTGATCATTTTGGTATCTTCACGCACTACACACCTATATTAATTGCTTTTCGTAAAGCGTCATTTATTTGAAGTATTTAATGTGGCGTTTTATTCAAACAGGCTTCAGATTAACAAAATTCAACGGAAGCAAGAAAGAAATAATGTTCAATTTATTTCAAGTTGGTTTAATTTCCTCACAACGGGAATATGTCTAAGCAGATTAAAAGTAACAACAAATAACCATAAAAAACAAAAACTTTTTCAATTTTAATTTTTTAACTTTTTTTCGAATAACTTCTGCTTAATAAATTTTTTTAATGAAATTATAAAAAAAGACCAATATATGTACACAGAGTGTGTGTATATATTCTCTCACTCTCTCTCCATCTACCACTTGATGGTATGGTTTGGTCGCCTCAATGTTGGAAGCTGCACATAAATAACAAAAATCCAGCCAACAAGCCCATCCCATCCCAGCCAATCCGAACCGAACGGCAAGAACACAACACCATCAAAGCGTATAAAGCAAACTTGTCTCCATTAACCATAATGCAATTTGTCATTATGAGTTTACAGTGAAATGAAAATTAATGAAATCAGAAGTTTTACTTAATGATGCTTTTAAAAAATCAGCCATAGTGCAGCACATAAATATAATTATTGAGTTTTCATTCTGTTTTTTTGAAATATTTTACTATAATAGCATCTGGTGGCTGGCATCGTTCATGTCACAAGGATGCATACAATAATAATTATTATTATTAAATTATTTATTTTATATTTAAAATTCAATTATGTAGGTGGTAAATTCATTGAATCTCCTATTGGAAGATATGACACAGCGTATAAACATACCATACATATTTATTGCAACAGACATGTAATGCAAGTTTGAAGGGAAAAAATTCAATTAAAAGTGCATTGTATTTATGAAATTGTATGCTTTCGGGAAGGTTTTTTATTTTTGTTGTATGTATTTGGTTGCTTATGAATATATTCAAAGGAGATGACATTTTTACAAAGGTACAAACATGGTTTTTAAGAAGTTTTTCAAAAATATTATAAAATCATAGAATTTTCTTAGCATAAAATGTGAATAGTCTAAACTATGTTGCAATAGGTTCGATCGTTTACTTTCCCAGTAATATTTACTCAGTAAGAATTTGCAGAGAGTAAATACGAATTTTTCCTTCTCAAGAGAGAAAACTGCAAAAAGTAAACGAACAACATCCAGTAAAAAGATTGTTTCGACACAGCTGATTAAAACAACAAACAAATTGGCGCAAACTAAAAAAAGCATTTTTATTAGAAAAATGGATAACAAGCGGAAAATTGATGTTGTTTGTTCCCCACAAACATTTAAAAGGGTTGTGACCGGTAAGTTTTAACTATTTAATGATACAAAATCAAAATAAAATTCACAAAACAAACAATTTTCTTGAGAACAATTTTTTGTTTGTTTACAAAACAGCTGATTAAATATCAGCTGATGGTACAAGAAAATTCTTACTGAGTAAATTTTCCTTGTAAGAATTTGCAAATCTCAGTAACACAACTGTCAAATCTGCTCTCTCTCAATTCACTCTCTTTTACTGAACTTTTGGGTAAACGAACAACATTTTGTAATAATTTGTACAAATTCGTACAAATTATTGAGTAAACGAACGAACCTAATAATAAGACTATGTATCAAAACAAAAACATCTGATTTTTACTCGACCATCCGTCAAATTGTATTTAGTAATATTTCTCATGGTTGGCAACATTGCACGTCGAATTCAAGAAGAAATTATGCATTTTGACAATTATTCGAATAGTCAGCTGTGCTAAATGGAATACCCATTTATTGCCTCATGGTAAAAACATGACTTAATATATCTCAGTATTATGATATGTTTACATTGAGGATATTTAGCTACATTTAAACAATCACTTCCTTTTAAAATATCTCAAATGTGTCTGCCCTGAGATTCTTTAAAGAAAATATAATCAACACCTGAGAAAACAATTGTCCCCTCTCCTATACAAGCCAACACATTACATTTGACATCGAACACTTTTCACATATATAAAATATTTTGACAAAATTTTAGGCTTGATTTGTGCATAAATTGATTGTAAATAAACATATATATTTACATGTACATATACACTCAACAACAACATGTCCAAAAGTTTCCAAGATCCCAGGGAAGAAGTAGAAGAACAAATTCAATACGTTTTTATGTTCTTTGTTATCCTTTAATTTATTTATGTAAATATTTGTTACAAGCATTTTGCTAACTCTTCCATAACATATGCCTTATGCATTTATTTTATTATGAATTATTAAGCAAATTATATATGGAATTTTTAATTGTATTGGCCAGGGATTTTTGTTTATTTTGCCACAATAAAAACAACAACAAAATGTGAAAGAGAAAAAGTGAACATAAATTTATTATGGCCATAATTGGCAATTTACAAGAAGAAAAGGACTACAAATATTGGCTTGTATGTATTTTACACATACATACATAGATACATACATACATACATGTATATACACAAATTAACATTGTTTGGAATTTATTAAAATTGTGGTTTTCCAAAATTAAATATCAATATTTACACTTTCATTCCCAAGAATATTTACACAAGGTTTGTAAGGGGATTTTTTTTTTTAATTTCCTTTTTTTGTTTTGATTAATGTATGCATACAAATGTCAATTTGTCTTATTATTACAACAACACAACATTGAATTTAATTATAAATTCCACAATTTGAGAAATCATGCAAATTCAATTTGTTAGCTAATAATAACAACAATAACAACAACAAAAAATACAATAACAACAATATGTACAATACAAAAAGTAAAGAAAATTTATACAAAATCCAATTAATTAATAATTAAATTGTAAATTTGCTGGGAACAGCAACAACACCAATAAGAAACAAGACACGATTTTTATGGCGATATCAAGTAACCCACGTTTTTCTATTGTAAAATATTCTCAAAATGGTATGAGACAAGAGGTAGGTAAGTAAGACTGATAGCCTCAATTAAAATTAGATTTTTGTCATAAAATGTAATTAACATTTTTTTGTACAAACAATTAGTAAGCAATTATTGGAGATTTGATTTTTACATAAAATACTTGACATTTGTTAAAAATTATAAAACTGTAACTGGATGACGGCTATTTCAGTTCAATTGATGGTAAGAATGTGGAAAGTAGCTTTCTTTACTTAAAAGAAATGACAATTTAAAAGTCAACATGATCAGCAGTCTTAATGTCATTCTCTCTGGAACAAAATATTTTAATAGGGTCACCCAGTAAGCGAATGTCAGCTGTTTTTTCTAAGTGTAATTTCTGATATCTGGAAATGAAGCAGTACCTTTTAAGTACCAAAAACACTGAAATAACTCTTAGAGTTTTGCTCCAATAAAAACATGCAAAAACTTTAAAAATAATAAGTTCTGAATAGAACTATAATTAAATAATAAATTATTTCCCTGTATTGGAAACTGCAATTTTTAAAATAGTCTTCTTTGAAACGCCAAATAAGTTTTTTGTTTTTCCAAGAGAACACACATTATATTTATTACTTCCGTTATCATAACTTGCCATTATTTCATTTTTTTTTTTTTTTGTGTATCTCCTCTTTAATGACAGGCCACACAACAGGGTGCGCCCATGTGCTGCAAAATTATCAATACAAATGGTGTTCGCATGCCGAAGTATGTGTGTAGTTTCTAAATATTACACCTTAAAGGAGGCACGATTTATTTATTTTCACAAACTATGGAAATGTTTTTTTAGAAACACTATTATGTATTTCTTTTTGCTTCGTTTCACTTCTTTAAGCAAAGACATCGTAAAAAAATATATATATAATAATAATTATGCATAGTATGTTAATAATGTTAATTATAAATAATTACAGTGCACTGAACTAAAAGTAGGTAGGAGAAATTATTATGATTTATGTGTAGATAGTGGGGTACAGTGGGCTCATATCTTTGAAATATTAAAAGAAATAGAAAAGAAAATAAAAATGCCTTCTGTATTTTGACATATACCAAATAAAATTGACAATTTAAATGAGAGGTTATAGTTATGCCATATAACCAGGGATTTTAATGTGCGTTTAGATTAAAAAGAACGACTCGATCTCAAATGTCAATTCTATAGCGTATACATAAAATATAATCCAGTGGATTTGTGAACAGAATTAACGTGACACATACACTATGGAATTGACGTTTAAAATTGTCAATTCCATTTTGACTTAATTTTCACAGGGATTTATTTGGCAGATCGTGTAAGATCGACGTTTGTTCATAAAAATTAGGTGGTCTACACAACCAATAAAACATACTGTACTTAAATATTATGTCCTTTATTTAAAAACTAGAAATTCTTGAGCAAAGAACAAACAAAAAAGTAACAACTTTCAACTGAATGCGGGCCGATATCAAAAAATAATGAAAATAAAAAAATCGTATATTTATTTTTCAATTCTTTCCATTTTTTTCTTGTTTGTATGTTAAAGGCTGGCTTTATGATTATCATCAAGGTGTGGTATTTCGTTATGATTGTCATAATTATAGCAGTTGATATTTGATGTATTTGTTTTTCCCAGAAAGAAAAAATGGTTTGAGTTCAATGCTGGCTTGACTCGGTTTATAATCTCAAAGTCATGCCTTCAAATGGAATTTTGATTGACGATGTGGGAAGTGTTAATGTGGTTTTTGTTTTTTATTTGAGTTTTTTTGTTTTTCGAAAAGAACTGGATTGTGAAATGATTATTATTTTCACTTTGAGGCCAGCCAGCAGATGTAAAATTGATGACTTGAAATTTAACCCACAAAATAAAATTAAAAAATAAAAAAACCAAAGAAAAAAAATGAAAGCAATTAAATAAATTGAATTTTAACAAAGCAATCATCATGATTCACATTTAAAAGTTAATCATGAACCGGAATTGAAGACAATGATGCAGCGTCATTGCATTTTGTATAAACCCAACTTCAAACCGCCATCATCCTACATACGAATAACGAACCGAACCAACGACCGATCAACCAATGACAATGCTGTAAATGTATTTGTAATGGAAATTTAAATTTATCGACAGTTGATTAAAACGTTTAATAATAATTTTGCAAACAACATTAGCTGTAAATGAAAAGAGCGCAAAAAAACACAAATCTGAAATCTCGTTTTGAACACCTGTGCCTTTTCAGTGACGACATGCATACTCGAACAACGTTTACAGCAGTGAAATGAATTCGACCGGCGCAGGTTGGTTGGATCGTTGGCAACCTGCCTGGGTATTGGGTAATGCAATAGAATTTTATGGCCGTTTAATTTCGACTTAAGAAACACGTAACGTGTAACATCGATCGACGACACATTTATTATAAATTATAAATCACTTTGTTTTTTATTTTATTTTATTTAATTTTTTTTGTTGCTGTTGTTGTGTCGGCCGAGCTGATTCGTTTGCCTGATAAATTATCATTTGCTTTTGTTCGGAATTCAGCAGTTGGGGAATTAATTAAAAATAATAAACAAATAAAATATATCGCACGACAGCGTACAACAACAAGGCAACAACAACAGTGATACCAATGACAACAACATATAAAAATAATAAATAATCTTATGCTCTGCTCTGTGCGCCACACAAAAAATAAGACCCACCAACAAAAAACGAGCTGATACAAGTAAATTGACATGTGAACATGTGCATTCTGCTTGCATTCTGTGTGGCGACGTGCAAACTGTGAATGCAATTTGGATGCATTTTTTCTTGATGTTGTAGCTGTTGTTGCTGTTTGTGTTGCAGTACTTTGTACATGGAGGACTGTGTGACATAAAAGCAAGCAACCTACCAACCAGATACCAACAACAACACAACATCAGCAACATCGTAAACAATGAAATAAAATTGAAAATGAAACAACTAACGAGGGAAGGCCGTCGTCCGTACACAGACCGCCATGTAGACAACATCGCTCAGCACACACACAAACACATACATCTGGATATGCACTTAACACAGACAGCAAGCGGCCTTAACAAGTGGGGGGCCTACATGTCCATGTCCATAACAGCAAGAAACCACAACAAACATCAGCAACACACAAAGATGCATTTGTTTATTGCCAGCCAGCCTGCCTCAGTATTCCGTAATGTAATGTTGCAGCTTTGTGTCAAGTGCATCCGAATTGGACATCATACAGCTTAAGTAGATGTTGATGCTGCTGCTGTTGCACATGTGCAACATTTCATCATTTTGATCTACATGAACTTAAACAGCAAAAAAAAAAAAAAAATATGATCGTGTGAATGTGGTTTTGTTTTTGCATCGCATCAGACAACAACAACAAATGAGTAAGCTTTATAATTAATGTCTGGTTTCTAAGAACCTCCACTAGTTTGTAGAAGGAGAATTTAATTGCAATTTTTTTAAATGAAAAATAAGTTTAAAATAATTCATAATTCTTAATGACAATATCTTATAAATAAGCAACTGTCAAATAAAATTTGGCTATTCCTAGTACTACTATTAACCCTCCCAAATTTGGGTCAAAAAGTAGTTAGAGAGAAATTATCCGACATTATAATGAATATATCATCATCAAACTGAGTACTGGATTACTTTTTCCAGCAAAAATTTTGAAAATTTATATAATTATAGTACATTTACATTGTACTAGATTTAGTAAATCCTGTGAAGTTTCACATATATTTAAAGTAATTGACAATTTAAACCTACTAGGTTCAGTATAATGTAAACGTACAATAACCCTACAAAAAGTTCAAATGTACATGTTGTTATGTTCGTTGCATAATTGCCGATACTACGCCAGCTGGAGAAATTACTTTTCGAATAAAAATATCAGAAAAAGTTAAACATAGAATAAAAAAATCAACCATGAAGATTAGCTGATCTTTCTTTGAGTTGTCAAAGTGATGTCAAATTAAAATTAATCGTATGAAAATGTAAACAAATTTGTTGACAATTCCACTTGAATTCAATAATAATGAATCTGTTTTATCGTTTAAAAAGTTTTGCTGTTAGCAGGAATAAACTTTTTTACAAAACAACTGATATTATGTATTAAAATTGTATGACAAATAATCAGGGTTTTGCCCAACTCTCTATTGTCAGACAACTGAATCTTGTGGTACAAACATAAACAGTCATTTATATCATACATCATAGGTGGTCCATTTAGAGCAGCTTACTATTCAATAAACTGTCAAAGTGCATAGTTTCTACCATGGCACAATAAATATGTAGTCCATTTAGCGCAGCTGATGACTCGATTAATTGTCAAAGTGCATACATTCTACTAAAATTTGATTTGCAATGTTGCCAACCATGCGAATTAGTATTAGTTGACAGTCAGTTGTTCATGTTATTGCTCGGTGCATAATTTCTGTGGCAATTTTTGTTGCTAAATTTTCCATAATTTTAATAGGAATTGTTCTCTAATAGGTGAAAAATGCATAAAAACATATGTTGTTTTAAAATGCTGAAATTTTTTTGTTCAGTAACTATTTTGAATTTTGAAGTAAACAAAGGCCTATTAATAAGGCAATCCAGAAAGACCAGTTGGATATCAGCTTCTTCTCAAGTTTGATGTCAAAATCCATTATTGTGAATTGACTTCCATTATGATATTATACTTGAGAAGAAACAGCTGATTGCTTGCTGTGTGACTTTATTAATACCATTTTTGTGCGTTTTGGAGAAGTGATGCATTTTTTGGTGCTAAAACAGTGTTGTATTTGAAATAATCTCGATTTAGCATAGAATTTCGAACAAATCGAGACAATGTGTGGCTGTAGTTTTGTATGGTAAAGCAATTAAATCGAGATAATACACATTATGGCGTCTATACGCACCTTAAGATCGATTTTGACATTTCATCAGCCAGTTTGAAGTGTCTGCATTTATTGTTACCAACGTGCAACCAATTTATATTCCCATAATTCATTTCATACTCTAAATATATAGTAATTAAATTGCCCTATAAAATATTTACTTAATTGTTATATTAAATTAGGTTTTGTTTTTCATCAACAACAAAAATATATGTTAATTGTTTTTTTTTTTTTGTATATTCAACAAGACTAAGTGGATCCAGCTCACTCACATACATACAAACTAAAGAGCTCTTAAAAATATTTATTATTTTTTCGGTTATTTTCTGCTGTCATAGTAATTTTTGTTTGCGTTATTATCAACGTCATCGCCATCATCATCATCATAATAATAGTCACTGTCATTGCAAGTGTTGCCAGGTTGCACATACATACTATGTATGTAGTACATGCAGTAAGTATATCACTCTCGTTGTTCTAATAAACATGCAATGACTGTCATTGTTCCGAATTCTTTAGTGTTATGATGTGTGTGTGTGTGTGTGCGCGAGATACTTTGAGTTACTTGCCGGTTATATAGACAATATTGCACATATACCTATATATGTATATCTATAACAGAAATATATGTGTAGGATTTCCATCATATACCTAGAAATTTTGCATGTAAATTTATGTCGATCTGTATGTATGTATGTAAATTGCATGAACTCTATCGTGTTGTTGTAGTTTGTTACTCTGTTGTTCATTTAGTTTAGTCTTTTTGTTGTACGTTTTGAAATTGTTTTCTGTAAATGTTTCGATGTGTGTGTGTGTGTGTGACCGACCGCCTGAATGCTACATACATACATAGTACATTTATGCGGATATTGAACTCTGAGTGTGGCGTTAATTGACCTCGTGCTTAAAATGTAGAAGAAAAAAAACTGAACACAAAAGCAACGCAATAAATAATAGTTAAACAAATAAATAAAGGCAATTTAAATAATGTAAATTTTTTTTTTAAATTAAAAATAATGATATATCTTAAGTGTGAATGAATGGAAGACTTATTTGTCAAGGATTACACATAGACGACTGGGTCTGTTATTATTTAAAATGTCTGAAATTCGTTGGCGACTTCAAACAGGCGATGTTTTTTAGGGTCAAGGGTGTAGACGTCGTATAAACCTAGCAATTTCTTAAAATCAACGTAAATCACCCTCAATTTGTATTTCTATTCTAATTTTGCCCAAAAGTATGCTTCAAAAACTATACCCAAAACAAGTTCTCATTTTGAAATCGAATTGAAAACAAATTCAACTTCCATTGAAAAAAAAAATAAAATAAAATTCAGGGTCATTTGCCCATAAGCTGGGGCAATGAGTTCAGCTTCGATTGCTTGCATTTTGAAAATCCCCCTCTTTATCCATTGGCAAAAATACAACTCAAAATAAGAACAAATGAATGGATGTGAACAAACGAGCGAACGACCAAACGACGGACGGAACGGCAGAACAAAAACTTATTATCTTTTCGAATAAATCTTTAATTAATTTCATGAACTGAAATTTGTGTACTCGTGTACTCAATTTAAATTTTAATTAGTTTTTCTTAGACACAAATACAAGCAGACATACCATGCACGCCAGCACATACATAGATATATACATACACTCACTCAGGCACAAATTAGATGTTTTTGGTCTTAAAATATGTATTTTATGTTATGGAGAACAAAATGCTTGTTCGACATTTTACACTAAGCAATTCATCAATTTTCACACACACACACACACATAAACACAAGAATACATAAGTTTGTATATAATATAACAAATTATCTATTTGTATATAGGTACAAAGAAAAAATTAAATTTTATATTTAACTTTTGTTATTTTGAATTTTTGTGATCATTTGAAAGTGATTTAAGTGATTATATATACTCTTTCGAGTCGAGCTTGATGATCTGAATTTTGCAATGAAAAGGAAAGCCAGGGGAAGAACCTACGTACCCACCATTATCAGGGCGGAATAAATACAAGTTATCAACGTACGACCTTTGTAAAGCCACATAGCCCAATATGCCTGATGAGCCGCTTAACCAACGGCGAAACGCGTCGCATAATGGTGGGTACGTAGGTTCTTCCCCTGGCTTTCCTTTTCATTGCAAAATTCAGATCATCAAGCTCGACTCGAAAGAGTATATATAATCACTTAAATTTTATATTTAACTTTATTAAAAATAAATGCCACAGAATTAAATTATAAATCCTTTCCTTGATGATGAGAAAATGGCGGTGGGAATGGAACACCCCTATGTATGCCGTTTTCCACACAGAAGAAAATTCCAAAAACAAAATCCATTCGGAACAAAAACAACAACGACGATGATGATGATGGCAACCAACCACAACACATGGAAAAACGTGACAAAAGTTAATTACAAAGTTTTCCTTCTCATCGTCGTCATCGACATCATCAGCAAAAACAACAACAACAACAACAACGTTGCTTGTTGGCTTCGTCATCAACATGATGATGAACAATATACATATGTATGTAAGTGTGTGTGTATGTGAGTGGGTATTTGTCAGAGCAGGCCTGCATTTGTTTGGCCAGCACCAAAATTTTTGTTTTCGTTGCAAAAATATATATTTTTGCATCATATAATGCATGTTTTGTTGGTATGTGTGTAGTTTGTAGTAGTGGTGATGTGCTAGCGCCCCACACCTTTATTTTGATAAGTATGTTGAGCCCATCAAGGACAACCCATGTGAACGTGGAACTCTCTAGTTTTTATTTGCTACATTTAATTGAACATAGTGTGGGTGGTGCTTCTGTCACAGATGCGAATATCTCTAATAGCAATGATAGATAAAACAGCTGTTTGGTTTGGCGGCATTTTAATTGTGGGAGTAAATGCTGTTCTTATTCTATACTCAGGAAAGAATAGCAATTGTCTTATTATTATTAAAAGAAAACGTAATTTTCATTAAAAAATAAACAAATAAATAAAAAATAACGTCTTCACAATTTGAGGGACAATGTATAAAAGTTTAATCAGGAAACAATCGGAATTGGGAAAACTGTTATTTTTCAAGCGTATCTTCCTGGGATATTGTCAAAGTTTTTGTTTGCGTTTTCATGCGATCGATTCAAAATAAAACTCAGAGACCGAAGTAGAGAACAACTCTATATTTTTCAGTTTAAATGTAAAAAATTTGGATTTAATTTAATGAATATTGACAGAAAACTTGAAGAACATCTGATCTTTCTGGCTGAGCTTATTAATAGGCCTTTAAGTGAGCTATTAACCATGATGCAATAATAAGGTGATTTATCAAAATAAAAACCTTTGTTTTTGTCTCGACAATATGTCAACATTTTCCTTATAATATTACACATGGTTGGCAACATTGCACATCGAATTCAAGTAGAAATTACGCACTTAGACTGTTAATCGAGACAACAGCTGCGCTAAATGGGCTACCTATTTATTGTGCCATGCTATTAACCAAGGCATAATACGTTCAAGATCTATTAATACGATCACCCAGCTAGTGAAAGTCAACTGTTTTTGCTCAAGTCTAATGTCAAAAATTTTGACTTTGTTTACGATCTCATAAAAGAATTCAATTCACAATAATGGATTTTGACATCACATTTGAGAAGCAGCTGATATCCAGCTGTTCTCTCTGGATTACCTTGTTAATAGACTTTAAATGAGGCCATCCAACAAAATTATAAAGAATTATCTTAGAAAAAACGACACTTATACAAATAATATTTAAAAGTGATGCCAAACCATTTTAGTAGTAACCTTAGCATACGTTTATATATACCAAGATAAGTGAGTAAAATGTATTGACAAAAAGCTTTTATGTGAGAGGGAGAGAAAGGTGTACGTTTGTATTATTTTTAAGGTTATGTATTTTTTTAATTAACTTTTCTTGTAATAAAACACAAGACGTTTTATGTGGCAACATTGTTGCCAAATTATAAATCAATGGACAATTAGATGTTGACAGCTTTTTAGATAAAAATATTCACATCTTTTATGATGATTTATATCATAATTTTTAAACAAGATGTTATGCGATGACCTACTTAATGTATACAGTTTGTCAATCGGTTTAGAAAAATACTATCTCAAAAATATGTTGTATAGATATTAGAGTGTCATGGATTTTAGTTCAATTTCAACTGAAAATGATTTATATACGTTTTTATGAATTTTCGAATTAGGGAAAGGAAAGTTATAAAACTTTTCAAATTCAAAGGAAGGCAAACAATTTAAAGCTATTTCTATTAATTGAAGGGTCTTGCAGTTTTATAGTGTGTCAGCTGATATTGACTACACTCCTCCCTGTGAACATATATTTTATTAATTATAATATAAAAATATAGAAAAAAATAAAAAAAATAATGCAAAAAATAAATTCAAAATTATGGACTAATAAAATTGCAATTAAATCATAAACTTCTTATCACTCTAATGTATATATCTGTTCATTTTTCATTTTTACTATTTTTTTCATTTTTACAATTTTTCTGGCATAGAAACTATTTTTATAAGCAAAACTAAAGTTTTACCAACCCGTTTATATTCATTTTTGGTTGCTTCTTTCAGTCATTCGAGGTAAAACGTTTGGACTACTTGAGAAAGTAAGTGATGTGAAAAAAATAAACAAGAAAATATTGAGGATATTTTAAATTAAAAAACATGCTAAATAAACATTAATTATAAATACCACAACTTGTAGGTAAATATGTATGTATGTAAAAATAAAAACAAGTACTGCTGCATGTTACTACTTTTCCATGTTACTTGTTTTTTTTTTTTTGCAATTTTCATGTAGTTGTTGTTGTTGCTACTGCTACGTTATTATTTTAATTGACGTTCGGCTGCTGTCATTAGCTACAAAGTTTATTTACATGACAACGACGAACGAACGACGACGGCGGCGACGATGATGGTGATGACGGCGATTGCGATGGCAATAATGGTTGATGAGAATAATGACGTTGAGGTTAGTGATGTTACTACGGTGTTGTTGTTGCCGTCGAAACTAAATTAAAATGTAACATTCTTGTGGCGAAAAACAAAATAATAATAATAATTAAAATTTATGACAGGGAATTCATTTAGTTACTATTAATTTACCACAGGAACTGTTGTTGTATGTTGTTGTATGTTGTTATTGCTGTTGCTTTTTTTAATGAATGAATAATTAAAATTGGAAATTTAGTTTTGCTGTAATGCCGCCGCTGGTATCTAGATAAACACATACATAATTTTTCCTCTAATATAAAATAAATTAATAATAAATATTATAATAAAATTTGTTATTTTCGATAATATTTTATAATAGACAATAATAAAATGTGTTTATGCAAAAAAATAAATAAATATTCTAAATAACCATGTGATAATATGCATTACATTACGTTTACATTGTACCGGATTTATTAAATCCAGTGGTTCTAAATTGGTATATAAGGTATATATGTCAAATAAATTATCATAGAGGTTTAACCTCCGAAAAAACGTTCTAATGGAAATGCCATTTTATCTCGATTTTGCTGAACCGATATTTATAAATTTAAATCCACTACTCGACATTGGAGAATTAAAAAAATAGAGAAAATATTAGATAAACATTTAATTAAACATGGTAAAGAGAGGCGTGGGAATGTCGATAAACATTAAATTATATGTTGTTAACTATTTTCTAAAACACATGTTTTTTTTGTGCAATTCCAATTGAATTATAAAACTATTGAGTAGCTTATATTTTTACGGAAAAGTGAAACCTATCAAGATATATTAATGATGTTATCCAGCACGCATAAGTCAGATGTTTTTCTCAAGTCTAATGTCAAAAATTTAATGGAAATCAATTCACAATAATTGATTTTGCCAGAAAAACTTGAGATGCAGCTGATATCCACCACGCCAACCTGCATGACATTCTCAATAGGTTTTGAAACCTATTAAACACATATTTATATGTAAACAAATATCAGCTGATTGATACATTTTTATGATATTAATATCATTCTAAACCAGTAGGATTTAGTGTATCAGTTTACATATCGAGGCGTATTAAAAAGCATTGTTTAAATGTACTTTTACTTATTCTCTCTCTCTCTCCCTCCCTCTCTCTAAAGTGAAGGTTCACTGATATCAACGCTGTTTTAACAAAACGCGTTTATATTGTTGATTTTATTTACGTAAAATCTAAAATTTAGGTAATAGGGTATGTGTGCGACGTTTATGTATTTCTTGATTGTTCATTGACATCTGAATAAAATGTCATGACATATATTAGGTTTTATTTTATACAATTTTAATGACACCATAACATTAAAATAATTTAAATATTTAAGTGGCCTTATCAGATGCTGCATGGATAACCCCTTTTTTGACACATGTATCGTCATTAAAATATTTCCCTGATAATCTCCAAATTATATCCACCCTCAACATAAAATATGTCACACAGAGTGGATTTGCATGCAATTTTTTGCAACACTGGAATTTTTACGAAAATGGCCACCTGCAATGTCCAATCGCATACCAACAAAAACATAACAAAAGAAGGCTGCATGTGAGATGGAAAAAAATATAAGGCAAGTAGCAGAAGAAGAAGAAGAAATGTTGGCATTTTTATTCTTCCAAGACATTGTATGCCACTTTAAATAATTAACCAAGCAACAAGATGTACACAGCCAAAGAAGGAGGGAGGAAGAAACGAAATACAACCAAAGACGGAATCCAAGAAAAAATATAAACCGTAAATCAACATCTCTCAAGCAGGGAAAGAAAATGCATTCTGGGTGACCATGAAGAGCTAAAGAGGGAAGGAAGGGGGGAAAGCTAAGTGGGATTGTAAGTGAATTGCCAGAATAACAACGACAAGAAGATGTTGATTTTATCCAATTGGATATGAGAAGCTCTCCGCACATATATATGGTTAGTTAGCCAACGTTTCCCTACAACACATGTAGAAGAGGAGGAGGAGGCTGTGAGATTTTATATGCATACACATAATTAAAGAATACGCTCAACATTAACAATGGATTTTAATTTTCCTTCTTAAATCGCATAAGAAATAAGTTTAATTAACACAAAAGTCTTTAATTAAATCAACAATGATCACAGAAAATGGCATGCAAATGATAAATAAACAGTACAAATGGTATGTAAATAAATGTAGGGAATGATTTATATTAAATTAAGAGAAAATAAAATTTTAACTGCAAAATAATATTTAAATTAGAAATACATTTAAAAATTAAAATTTAATATTTTTTCCACTTCTCCCAAATACAATATTTTTATTCAATACCCAAACACACCCTCTTTAAAAAAAGTTTTATTTTCATAACTAACAAAAACAATCCAAAGAAGAGCAATGAACTTTTGATGAATTACCAAAAGAATTCCGTTTAAAAATAAAGACGGAACAAAAACAAACCAAACAACAAAAACAACAACGAAAAATATAAATAAATAAAAATACATGAAATAAAGATTAACGTGGAGTACAAATTCGCATACATAAATACAAAACTCAAAACGGCGTGTTTGCTGTTGTTTTTTTGCCTTTGTGAATAAATTGTTAATTCAAGACTTGAATTAGATGAATCATAATTTGTTATGGTAGGTATTTTACAGCTGCTGCTGTTGTTGTTGTCATTCATTTTTTTTTCATTTTGGGGAGGTATTGAGTAAAAACGCTTTTAACATAATTTGTCTTAATTAAGCGGTTTTTTGTTGTCTTAACCCATTTCTTTGAATGTCAATGGCTTACCCGTAATTTCAACAGTTTGTAAAGCGCGCTTTGTTTGTTTTTGTTTTTGGTTTTCTGCTGTGGCTATTCAAGTATTTTTGTTGAATAATAATTATCAAGCATTGAACTTACCTAAAAAGAGAACAAAAAAGAATGAGAAAAAACATTAATATTTTTTCTGTCGGTAAATATTTTAATGTATATCTAATTTATTTTTAAATTTAAAAAATTTGTTACGGTCATTTGTTAAGAATTTTAAATTTAAATTCTCATGATTTATTAAAAAAAGTTACGGCTGAATGGAAAATCTTTCAGCAACATTTGTGCTTCTTGTGTTCCATAACCAAAGGCCATGACACAAAGTCGGAAATGGAATTAAGGATTTCACAAATGATGCGTTCATACACATATAAAGAACATTAAGCGTAAATTTTATTATTTTAAATTGCAAAGAGTTTTATTCGTAAAATATCGAAACAAAGAAACGTTGTTCCAAAAATCAGAAACACAAAGAATGTTATTTATTAAAAATTTAAGGACTGTCTTGAAATTGCGATTATAATATAATTTAATCGAAATGAAATAAAATATATCCAATAAACTCCATAAAAAATGTACCAAAAATATAGTCATGTATAAACATAGCATTGGCGCAAATAATAACAAAGGTGCTGCCAAGTCTCATTTATGAGAACAGCTGTAAAATGTATCAAAACCAAAACATTTGTTTTTGTCTCGACCATCTGTCAAAATTTTCTTTATAATATTTCACATGATTGGCAATATTGCACATCGAATTAGAGTAGAAATTATACAAATTGACAATTTATTGTGCCATAGATGCAGTAATAAGGTGATGTATAAAAAAATGATACAAGAAAGCGAAAAACAGCTGTTATTCCTCAAGCTAAAGTTCAAACATTTTGAAGTTTATGTTTTCATAATGTGGAACGGATTTTGACAGCAAATTTGAGAATCATCTGATTTGCATTTAATTTTCCTGGGTGACCTTGCTTCATACGATTAATTAAAAAACCAATAATTTTGATAGCCCGGCTAAGGATGGGCATAGATCGCGGTAAACAAGACGACAATGCTTCGAATTTAAAACAACAAACATAAATAAATATTTTTTACTACTATTTAAGAGAGAAGCATAATTTTTGTTGCTTCTCTCGCTTATGGGAGGTGAATTCGCTCATTCCATTATAGCGTGTTTAGACTAGTATTAAAATGATATAAATATGACAATCAGCTGTTATTTCTTTACCTATACATATAGATATCAGTGATTTTATAATTTCTGTGGCAATTTTTCCACCATTATTTTTATAATTCTAATAGTAATAATTGTATAAAAATATATGTGGTTTTAAATTCCAGTAATATTAGATATAAACAAATTTTTAACTGTTGTCATGTGTTTTTGGTGCAAAAACAGTATTGTATTTTAAATTATCTCGATTTAGCATAGGATTTCGAGCAATTCGAAATATTGAGTGGATTTAATTTTGTATGGTAAATAAAAGTAAATTCAGCTCGATTTATATGATCTAAATGTGCCTTTATCTTATTTGTCATTGAACCTTTTTTAAAGCGTGTGTACCCCACTACTCTTTATCACTTTTAATTTATAAAATCAGTAAAAAGTGTTGGAACAGTCCTTAAAAAATCGGAATAAAAACTAAAAATAAAAAAACAATATCCATTGTCTTAGTCTTGATTGCATCTGGCGTGTCGATTTTAAAATTAATGTTATGTTAATCGAATTTTGTCGTTTTCTCCTTTGTTTTTGTTACTGTTTTTAGTGTAATTTATTTTTTTTACGCTTTACGTTATTTTTTTTTCTACGACCGACAACAATCTTAAAGGCAGATGCCAATTTCCAAAGATAAGGTTAATGGCGTTGGTGTTGGTAATGAATAGTTGAGTGCGTGTGTGTGTGGCTGTGTAGTTCTTTGTTTTATCTCTTGAATGCAGTTTTTTTTATTTACTTTGTTGCTTTTTTATTATTTTTTGTTCCACTTCTCCTTTCTTTGTTTTTTTTTAATATTCGTTTTATTTTATGAATTCTGTTCGTTCTCCCAGCCCAGTATTGCTGTTGTTGTTGTTGTTACATTCGTTCATTATTATATCTGATTATTGTAGGGGCTCCTCCACTGATGGCATTCGTGGCCATCGTCGTCGTTGTTGTTGTTGTTTTTTTATTATTGCATATTGGCTGTGACTGCAGGCGTTGCACTATTTCAAGGTCCCTCGGACACTTTTATAAATAGTAAACAATTAAGTCAACGAAAAAAGCAACAACAACAATAAACTGTAATTATGGCCTTTTATTCATTCAAGACAGAATAACGAAAAATATATATAGTATTTAGCCCCATGATTTTATACCATAGACGGAAGGGTAGGGGGAGCTTACTACAATATTTCTTTGTACTGCAATTGAGCATAAATAGCACTGGTCCCTGGACAGAGGTATTAATTTATGTTATTTTGATTGCGTTATTAATGCTGTTAATGACGACATTGCATTTATTAAAAAGCGCGGGAGATCATTTTCGTTGTTCGCTGCAATACTCATAAATAATGATAATAGCATATCGGCTGGTTAATACCAGTTTCATCTTAGGACTTCTTTTTTTTTTCATTTATATTAAACAGATTGCAAAAATTGCAACAGTCTGCTAGGCAATAAATCAATGTAAATTGTACGATGACCCTGGGAATGTAAAACTTGTTTTGTTCAAAGTCATTTTGAACAAAAAAGGATATTTGATTGTACGTTTTGTTGTTATCATTTTTATTTCATTTATATCTTTATGTAGAGGAAATGAATAATGGAAAATAGTTAATAAAAAATAAATAAAATCAGATCAAAGTAATTCAAATATATGTATGATATGAAAAGCTTTAAGGCGCAAACACATAAGATGACTTCAGGCTTGGCATGTTAAGTTGGCTCATTTTATTGTAAATGATAACGATGTCCAAGACCAGGTTTGACTCTGATATTCCTTTATAAATTGACATTTCATACAAAGCCAACTTAACAGGCCAGGCCTGAATCCTTGTATGTGTTTTCCCCTTAAAACGCTTTATCTTGATTTACCATATAAAATTAAATCCATTCAATATCTCAATTGGCTCGAAATTCATTTATATGTCGAGATGTCAAATACAACACTGTTTTACACGGAAAAAATTTATCCCTTCTCTTAAATGCACCAAAAATGGGAAATCTTTACGATACAAAATACATTTATATTTAAAATAGATGCCTGACAGCAGCTGAGAAATATATATATATATATATATTTCTGATTGTCAACTTTATATCATCCAGGATTTTGTACCTTGATTTTAAAGGCATAGTCTAAACGCACATTCATGGCAGCTTTAAAGCGGTGTACATACTAGCACTTTTAAATGCCCAAATTTTGCTTGTTTGATAGTGTGGCCATTTGCCATTCATCAGGCAACCACAAAAATATTCATTGTTTTTGACAAAAGTGATAGTGTGTACTACGCTTAAGTCAACCGATATACGTTCATATTTAAGGACTTTGTAAACAATTTAATTTAGACTTAAGCTACATTTATACGACAATATGCCGTTTATGTGACATAATATTTGAATTGAATGCAAAAAAAAAAATATTTAATTCAACGTACCACAAAAAAAAGATAGAAGTTGTATATGTCTTCATATGTAATTATGTACAATAAATTGTCGTGATTAAATATATTAAATTTTAAAATGTTTTATATCGAATTTCAACAACTTTATAATAATAAATGTCGTCTGTATGTCTATGTTTGTGTTTATTGCAAAGTGGTTTGACTTTTGGTATTTTGTTAATTATACCATTGGTATGTTATTTTTTTTTTTTTTTGTAAAAAAAAACAGCAAATAACCATTATTTATAAATTATTGTCAATTATTTTTTTTTTGTATTTTCAATTACATATTACAACAGAAGTTGTTGTTATGCTATAATATATATTATTTATATAAATTATTTTATTGAAATGTTGGAAAGAAAACTAAGAAAATTTTCGAAGAACCCGTATAAAAGATATAAGATAAATAAAAGTCAATATCAGCTGATTGCAAGCTGATATTTACTTACAATTGAAGAAAAAATAAAACAATAGTGGAAATGAATTAAAAAAATATTTCAAAATAGAATATTGTTTTATATTCCTAATAGTTTTTACTACACTTCATTTAGGTTATCATTTTCTTGGTTTATGCGTCAAATATGCGAGATACTGCATAAAGTACATATAACATTTTAAATCGACTCGATTAACGAAAACCAGAAATACACACTAATTGTTTACATATACCTTTAATCATGATAAATCATGATGTTTGTTTGTATACATTCAAAATTATTAATTTGCGCCAGAAATACAATGGAAAGTAAAAAAAGGTCACCTAAAGCACAAAAATTATATAAATACTTTTCTTTTCCTTCGATTGGCATCAAAACAAACATGTGAAATTTTGGTACGTTGTGGGAGAGTTGCGTTTTTTCGTACTCAAAACCAGAATGCATCTCATTAGTATCATGATTTAAAATAAACCCTGCCACACGATGAGTTATCGTACGTTTACATTTAACCAGATTTCGTTAACCCAGTGGGTTTCAATTGTCAATTCCTTTGCATATGTGTCAAATAAAGCTTGATTAAGAAAATAAACCATCAGACTTTAATCATGATTAAATGTCATATGTAAATATGCTTTAATAAAATTAGCACTTTATGTCTCGCCAGCAACTTAAATCTAAAATGAATTATTTTTAGACATTATTTTCTATTGATTTCACACATTTTTGCGTTAAATAGATCTTGATAGTGAAATTTATATTGATGCCCAATGTAAACATGGCATATAAATGACTTGCCTTTGTAATCTTGACAGAAAACAAATGCTGTAATGGTCTCATCTTTTTCTCTAAAAGACTTTCTGACATTAAATGACATTTACGTATTATATCTTTATTGTATTTAATTACATTTTATTTATTTTTTATTGCCTTTACGAGTTTACCTAGCCATATTAAACTATTTGTGTTTTGTTTAAGCTTGATTAAACAGCTACAGATATAATGTGACGCGTAGCTTTACGTTTTTGCCACATGAAAGTAAGTATAGATTTTTTTTCAATTACGTTTCATTCTGTTTTTTTTCTTCTCTTCAATCTGAAAACATTAAAAAGTTTTTTCTTCTTCGTTATTTTGTAGTTATTGGTATTGTTGGAGAATGCGACATAACATCAAATGGCTATATCTTTGCTGCAATGCAAGTTACAAAAAACGAAAAAGAAATGCCAACCACTGGTGTATTCCGTATTCCAGAGAGTTCAGCAGCAGATAGATACAGGCGTCGATATTGATGTACAAACCGACACATAACATAACATTAAGCTGAGGTCACGTACATCCATTTATATTAAATTATCTTTGCCATAATAATAAATTGAATGCAATTATTGAAATAATCGTTATTTATTGCTCTCTGTGTGTGCAACAGCAAGAATCGCAGCAGTTAATATACGATGACGCGGAGCACGCACGCGTCTACAAACTAAGTCGACGGAAGAAGACGAAGAATGCGCGCATCTTCAATATAACAACATACCGATGTGATTGCAGGCAGATAAATGCTATCATTTTAAACATATTTCTATAATATCTTATAAATATTATTTTTTTTTATGTATGTTCGAAATTGCTGGTAATTATAAATTCCCATAAAGAAAAAATAAAAAAAATATTGATTTTTTTAAATGAATCTACAAATTGCTTAAATTATATTAAATCTTTAAGTTCCTACTGTTTTCCTTCTATTCAAATATTTATCAAAGATGTGGAAGAAGAACAAAAGTAAATAATGAATGAAATCAAAACAAGATGTGAAAATAAAAAAAAAATAACATCCAATTTTTATGCAGCTATCTATCTATACGCCGTGCCGTCCATTGTCATGTTAATGAGGCATTTCCTTTCAGCACCGTTGTTGCCTTGTTACTCTCTTTCTCTATCTGTCACTCTCGGTTATTTTTGTTGTAGCTGTATGCCGTATTGTTGTCTGATGTTACAAAAATGAATACCACCATCATCATCATCATTGTAGATAGATAGTAGCTAGTGATTCACCCCGGATTCGTGGAAGAAAAACTGAAACTGAAAATAATCTCAATATAAAATCACTATAATTAAATGTAATTATTTCAGGGGTTTCTGTTGTTTTCTGTCGTTAGTTGTTGAACCAGTATTTTTTTTTTTTAGTAAAATTTGCGCTTTTTTATTGTTGTTGTTTTGCTTAATTTATGCATTAAATTAAACATTTGTCTTTTGTTTTTTTTTATTCGAAACTAACTCAGGCAAATAATTTAAATCAATTGTTTTTTATTTGTCCACCTACACCATCACCACCCCCACCATCTAATTAATGCGATATATTTAAGAACCAAATGGACAAAATTAAATCTGTTCAAAACAGAATTTAATTAATTCAAAATTACAGCTTTAAAAAATATTAGGTCATATCCACGATTCTGTTTATATACTTCACCTCGTTTTCTTTTGTGGGCAATAAAAAACATTTGAAATCTCTCTTCGGAATTTTATTAATTTTTTTAATATCTGTAGTAATTCTTTGTTTGGGTTTATGACAGTGATAAAAAAACATTGTTTAATTTCAATCAAAAACACTGCTGCCAGCATTCATAAATACCTAATTAAGCTGTAGGTGGTAAAGACAAATATTATGTGGAACAATATTTTATTGTTTTTTTGGTTAAGAAATTAAATTCAGGTGGATTTCAGTATCTTAAAGCAGTAAAAGAATAACAATCGGAATTAAAATAAGAGTACCATCTACAAAAATTGCATAAAATATGGATTTAATGTATGTTTGGTGTTTATAATATAAACGGTATAGTTCTGTAAAATGCTTTATTAAAAAAACTTGTTTTAATTTGACATAAATACAAAGGCCTATTAATAAGGTCATTCAGGTAGGCCAGCTGGTTATCAGCTGCCTCTCAAATTTGCTGTCAGAATCCATTATTGTGAATTGACTTCTATTATGAAAACGTAAAAAGAGTCCACATTTTTGAAATTAGACTTGAGAAAAAAAGTTAATTTTCGCTAGCTCGGTAACCTTATAAATAGATATTGATAAATACAATGGAAATGAAGATTAAAATTGTGATTTATCATAAAATACGCTCAGTGTAAATTCGACCTATGAAAGCCATCTTGACAGTTATACTAAAAAAGAAAACACTGTGCAAAAATTGATGTGAAATATTTAATCTAAATAGATGATTTATTGTCAGCTGATTATTATGTTTTATTGATATCATTTCTAAGTAAAGGTAAATGTTTAGAAATTTGTAAATTCTAATCGAACGAATAGTAGCAAATGTAAATATTTTTAAAATCCTTTAATTTCCATTAATAATTTGATTATAATTATAGATTTAAAAAATGTTGGCAGATGATATGAAAATCATCAATCAATCAGCTGTTTTTCCTCTGGTTTACACTGGGAGTTTAAAACAACACTAAAATATGAATCGAAAAGTTAAATAAAAAAACAGACCTATTATAAAAATTGTATGAATGACAAATACATATTGACAGATAATATATTTAATTGTATATGTTAATAATGTTATTATTATATTCATTCAATAAATAAATTGTTCATTTCAATGCACTACAAAATGTTCTGCTACTCTTCAAGTTGAGTGAACTACGGATGAACTGAAGTTGCCAAGTAGTGTTCAAATAATGCAGTTATACAAATTTTTATTAATAAACATTTATACATAAACATTGTTGTTCATTTTACAATTGAATAAAATGTTAACAAATATTACTGTTTATATTAAATCCGATTAGATATCACTTAAATTTGAGCGTTTTAAAAGATAAGCTTTAAATTAATTTATGTATTTACATTAAACTAACTAAAATACCTACTTTATTATTTTGCTGAGAAATGTCAAATAAATAAATAAGATCGTGTAAACGTGTTTTATGTAATTTATTTGATATATCATAAAACACATTGGGTGTAAATGTGTCCATGAACACACCATTTAGTTTTCATTTGTTATAAGTAAAACACAATAGGTTAAAACGTCGTAATAAATCTGATTTATATTAATTTGGTATTGAAAAAGTTAGGCTACGTTGGGCACCACTCTTTTATAAAATAAAGGGGAGTATACACTACGTTCACACAATCTACTCAGCAAAATTTGGCCTAAACTGTCATACAAAAGTGATCGATGTACACCGTTTAAACCAATAAATGAATGATGCAATAATTGCTCTGTTCAAAATAATACAAAAACTTAAAAGTTTGACTTTTCTCTTTAAAAAATTTAATTTTTTTTTTATAAAAATGTATTATATTGTTGACAAATTTTAAGGTTTAATAATTATTGCAACATTTGTGTATATATACACAATTATGAGTATGTATGTATAGCAGCAATTGCAATTTATCAAATGTGTACATTTTTTTGTCGTAATTAATTACAAGAAACCTATAAAACATGTTGTCGTTGTTGTCATTGCCATCGCCGCCATTGTTGGCATCATTTTTTTTACGTTTTGCTCTGTTGAACATAAAATGCACTTTTGTAAACAATTAGAAAATTAAACAAAACAAAACAGAAAATAATAATAATAATCAACATAATAAACTAGAGGTTATCAACATGTAAACACAAAACTAATTGCCAGCAGTTTTTATTTTTTTCGTTTTGTTTTCTTTTCAAATATTATAAAGTTTACTTATTTCCATTAATAGAAATGTCGGCGTTTTTTTATTGCAGTTGTTAATTAAGTCAAAAAATGTAAATAATAATAAAAAAAATAAAATTGTGGAGATTAGAGATCTACTACTTGAAGTTGAACAGTGAATTGGCATTTTTCTTCCAATTTTAGGAGCGAAATTAGATTTCAACTACAAAAATGTTAAAGACTTCGCTAAGATAACGCATTGTCTATTAAAAACTATTAATGTAAACATTGCATTGACAAAACTGATTTATCATATATTTAAAAAATATATTGACTTGTGCATAATCTACTTTAAAACTTAATAAAACACAACATTTAGGCCAAATTTACACCGAAATACTTTTATGATTAATCATAATTTAGGATAAGATTTTGTATATATGTCAAATCTCAAAAAATATGTTCGGTGTAAATGTGCCCTTAGATTGTCATTTCCTTTCAGTATACGTCAATTATTTGACATTTGTGTTACGGATGTTTTAATATTTACACAATTTAACCATATAATCTATTTTGATTAACTACTTAACACTGAAATGACCCACATAGATGTGTTGTCATGATTTTTTGACACCCGGAAATTAAATTTGATTGAATTAACGTCATTTCCGGTAATTTTTAACATCAAATTCTGGAAATGTCACACAAGTGATAACTGTCTATCATTCTTTCAATCCCCTGCCCTTTTTCCTAATATTTCCCATGTTTTGTGTGTGTGATAATTTTTTCTGCTCTTCATCACCCACAATTTAAATTCAAGAGAATACCTAGGGCCTTCTCACAATTCACAATTATGCATGCGTATGACAATGGCAACGTGAACACTGACATCCCTTCGAAGTTCTGTCGATTGTAGAGTCAGACCAGCAAAGTGTTTGTGTGTGCCTATGAATAATTTCATTTGTAATTCTTGATCTTCGTTAGCAGATCTTAACGGCAACGAAATAAAATCTGCCAAGAATAACAGCAACAACAACACCAGTAAAAACTTAACCTCCTCTCACTTATCAAAAGTAAGTGTGCACGTATGTATGTAACAATCAAAACAAGACAGCAGGCAAGGTTCTCTGGGTTCTGTGAGTGTGTGTGTCGGCCTGTATGTTCGTCCGTCCATAGAGTATGTGTGAATGCAATAATTTACCCTGCATGTGTCAAATGGTTCAGATATCAAAATTAATTGACACTTTTTGAGCTTATGCGCTTGTTTTATGTTCGTACATACATAAAGACAGACAGACATACACTTAAGTATGCTCCGAGGAAACACATGTTTGTTTTTGTAATGAGTTTTTTTTCTTTCCTTCAGTTTTATTGTTAATGCTATATTTATGCTGTTGTTGTTGTTTCTGTTTCTTTTTATTTTTTTTTGCATTGCAATTATATTTGAAAGTAAAAATACTGCTTAAATTCGACGCATGAGTTTTGTTTTCCTAGTCGACAAGCGAACGAACAAACGAACATAGATGACAAAAAAGCATGTCTCGACTTTTTTGTCTGTCTGTCTTAGTACCTCATTTGATTCATTCCTTAGATTCACTGCATCCAAAAAGATGTTTGGCACGATGAATGTTATGTTTTTTGTTTTTTGGTTTCTTCCGCCGCCATCTCACCTCTTCTATATGTCCCCACACATATTTAATATCATAAAAAGTGGATCTCGTGCACTTTGCACGAGAAATTGAGTTTTATGGCTGTGCCAAAGTGCCCCCGGTCTGTATGTCTGTCTGGCTGTCCCCATTGATTTTTATGTTCGTTGTCACAGGCTGCGTGTAAACAATTTAATTTTTTTTTCAGAAACACAACAAAAACAGTAATAAAATATATTTCAAAACATAAAACACGTTGATGCGAAATAAATTTAATTTAATGCCATCAAACGAAATATGAATGTCTGCAACAAATTCTCAAGGAAACAAAAAATAAATAAGATAATGAAAAATGTATTTTGCCAAAATTAAGATCAAAGATTGTCAAAGAATAACATAGGGCAATAATCAATTTGTTGCACTAAATATTCGTTTTTGTTTTTTTATTTAACTTATCAATTTGATGTGGTATTTATTTTTTAAATTAAGGTCGAAACTGAATAATGATTTTCGAAAATGTATCATTTATTTGAGGTAAAATCAAGAGAAATAGCAGTGTGAACAGTTCAGATGTTAACTGTTTCTTAAAGCGGATTTACATGTAACATTTGATCATGTTTAAATGCTGAATCAAGGTATATCATACGTTTACACTGTAATGGATTTCGTTAACCGATATGGTTTAAATTGTCAATTCCATTACACATATGCCAAATAAATCCTCATAGAGTAGGTTAATCTGGTAAAAAGTTATAATGTAAATGCATTTTTATTACCATGATTTATTATACAAATTTAAATCATCATGCGGCAGTATTTATTTTAAATCATGAAGGAGATCATGATACTAATGAGATGCAACGCGAGTTTTGTACGAAAAAAATTACATCTTTCACACGTACAAAAAATCAGCTGATTGGCATTTAGATCTTAATTAAAGGATTTCGTTAATCGATTCTATTTAAAATCTTATATGTAAATGTACTTTTATAATTGAAATGACATATATAATCACGTGCTTTATTTTAAAACATTTAATGTGTGTTTACATTATAGCTTTAATTGTGATATTGCTAAATCGAGCTTAATTTACTTCGATTTAACACACACAAAAATATATCCACTCATTATCTGCATACTAAACCGAGACAATTTCAAATACAAAACTGCTTTTGCTTAAAAAAAATCATCACTTCTCCTAAATACTAAAATAAAATAAAACTAAAAAACTTCAAAAAAGTTGCTTAAATAGTTGAAAAAATTTTATTTTTTTATGAAATGTTACTGAATATTTAAATATAGAATTATAAAAAATTTGGCAAATACAAATTGAAACAGAAATTATTAAGACAGTGAAATGTGTAAACAAATAACAGCTGACTGACAACGTTATCACATTTTAATATTATTCTGAAAGGCTAGGACTTTATATATCGATTTAGAAATCGAGTAGATATAAAAGTAGATATATAATAAAATATTATATTGGAATGCAACAAGGGCTATTAATAAGGTCACCCACCAAACGTTAGTCAGCTGCTTTTTTCTCAAGTATAATGTCAACAATTTGGACTTTGTTTACTTTTTCATATTCACAATAATGGATTTTGACAGCAAATTTGAGAAGTAGCTGATATGCAGCTTGTCTCCCTGGTTGATCTTATTAATAGGCATTGGAATACAAATTAACAAGTCCTATGTTTTTTGTTTTTTGGTCATCAAGTAAGATCACATGCGTATCAGCTGTTTTTTGGTTTGCTGTTGAAATTCTCCTATTGTGAATTGACATAACATTATTGGTATGTTCCCGAACTGCAAGAATCTACTATGTATGAATGTTTTAACAAACATAAAATAAACGTCATTTAACATATGTTAAATCAAATGACATATTTTCGTTAACAAATCCGAAGTATAACAGCTGATTTATATTAATATCTAGTTTACACATTACAATTGCATATTAAAATCCCACCATATGATATAAATAGTTTTTTTTAATACATTTCCGAACACCAATAAATTATAAGATGTACGTTTACATCGGAGATTCATAAATCTGCATAGAAACAAATTGATTTCTACGAATTGTCATGTAAATAAAATTGCTTCGAAAATTATTGCTAATATTGTAAATCACAGGCAAAACAAGAAATATTGAAAATGGAAAAATAATTTAGTTAACATTTAACATTATGCAAATTATAAGTATTTATTTTTATTTTCTGTTTAGTTTGAGATGTTTTTTTTTTGTTTGTTTGTTATTATTATTAGTATTTGCATAAGGAATTCATGCCGAACAGCGGTGAGAAAAAATGCAAGTCTCATAATATCAGATGGTTGTCGTATCCAAGTATTTTTTTTAATAAATACCAAGGTACTGAATGAATATTTTTTTTTTTTTGCTTTTAAGTGGTTATGGCTGTGGGTAAGAAATGGGTTGCCACCATTTGGAAATAACAGAAATTGAAATATTATAAAAAAAATAAATACGAGTGATAGTAAAACGGCATGCACATTTGAACTTTTTACCGGGTTAACCTAATTTATGAGGATTTATTTGACATATATGCAAAGGAATTGACAATTGAATGGAAATGTATTTTTTATGTATTTTAATGGCAACCCTGATCTCTTGGCTTTTTTTTTGTTGAATACGTAACCCCATGCATTTTTCAGAGCCACTTTACAATCATTATTTCTTTGGCTATTTATTTATTTGTTGTTGTTGTTGCTGTTGTTATTTTTTGCAGTTTTGTTTGTTTTTATCAATTTGACATATTGACGTTAAGTTAAAAAGTGCATTACGCTAAATAAAATATAATGCATTGAAGACAAAGAAACTTAACGAAACGAACAACAGCAACAACAGAAAAAAAAACTACAACAACTTGAATGGCAAGTAGTTTACATAAAGTGGTTAAAGTTGGGAAGCTACAATAAAAACACAAAAATTATATTTTAAAAATAGAATGTCTACATTGGACATTTTGAAATATTACCACTATGGGCCATTGATAGATGATATCTTATTACTCGATGTTGTTGAATATTTTCTAATTTTTCCAAATGCTATGCGCTTTGTTGTTCACTCTCATGTTAGGCAATAAAATGAAAATTGCCTGGAACAAATTAAAGACCATAGGAAGAAGAAGAAATTCAATATTTATGTTCGCACAATTTCACATCGTAAACATATAAAAAAAAAACAAAAACCACTCCGGTACAGTCATAATACAATTGAGCACAGCACAGAGGAAGGAAATATACCAAAACAAGGAACGGTAACGGCAAAAGAAAGAAGGAAAGAAAAAATAATAACCCAAATGCTGGTAACGCTCAGACACACTCACACTGCAAATGGCAGAAAAAAAGGAAATCCTTGAATGTAATAAATTTAAAATAATTACCCATTATACCTTACGGCTATGGTCTGTGGAATTAATACACTATACCCATATCATATAGAATGTATGTGAGGGGCGGTAAATTCCCATTCACATAACTACTAACAATATATCTTTAAGTACAGACGTGTAAAAGGAGAGAAAAAAAACATATACAATAAATTTACAAGAGTGGTAAGTGTTATTGAAATAATACACAGCCATTGATGTACGTTTGTTGGCAATGAATGAATTGGGCTAACCAAAATTGATATGTGGCCAAACAGCTTTAAATTTGCAGAACAAGCGTTGTTATTTGTTAATCTAACGAGCCCTAATATTGATCAGCTGTTTAGTACCTTATCAGTTGATGGAATATAAAGTGCGTTTAGATTTCCGAAATCTACTCAATCTCAAATGTCAATTCCATAGCGTATACGTCACGTTAATTGTGTTCACAAATCCTGTTGGTTATATGTGACGTATAAGCTATGGAATTGACATTTGAGATTGAGTAGATTTCGGAAATCTAAAAGCACTTTAATGGTAGTAATTTATTTGACATATATACAAAGGCGATTATAATTTAAATATATTCGATTTTATATCGATTCGACTACAAAACCCTGAAATACTCCTTAACTGTTTACACATACCGTAGATCATGACTAATTTCCTTCAAAAATATTTGAAGTTTGAAAAAGGAAAGAAAAATTATATCAATTGAAATACTTCTGCTAAACATTTCTAGTAATAATTTTTATTTCCTTCTTAAGCTGTTTAGACAAGCATTAAAATGATATAAAGTTAATAGTCAGCTGTTTTCTGTTTACATACACATTTCAATGGTTTTAAAAGTTCTGTAGTAATTTTTCAATTCCTCTTCATTAGATCGGCTGCTGGCATATTTACATTACTATTCGAAATTATGTATATTTAGTATAGGATTTCGGGCAAATCGAAATTTTGAGTGGGTTTTATTTTGTTTGGAGTAAAAAGTACATTATCACGATAAAAGCTATAGTCTAAACACGCCTTATTTATATACATATTTCACCCTAATTACAACGAGAAGTATACATACAAACATTGTTTTTTTTACTCTGTTTTTGAACTTAATTCAATTTCTATTCGGTTGAGTGGCATTACTGTAATTGAGTTTATTTTGCGTTTCAACGGAAAAAGAAGATGGCGAAGAAGTTGAAACATAAATTTACTATTTATGTCTTCTACAAAATTTGTTACTACTCTTTTACTATTTAATTATTTTCCATTTTCATGTTTTTGATACTCTGTTTTAAACATTTTTCTGTGTTTATGGTTTACCCTGTTAAAGGCCGTAGATTTTTGAAATGGAAATACTTCAATAAAAAAAGCAAAGAAAAACAAGAAAAACTGTTTTGTAACTGCCCACAATAATTTACCATTACATAAAACAAAATATTGTCTAAAGAAAATTGTATGACTCAATTTTGTGCTGAAATGGCAAAAAGCGTGAATTTTCTTTACATTTTCTATACACGTGTTTTCTTTTAGAGTTTCTATTTATTTTGCACAATGCAAGTAAAAAAAACTAGTTACAACAACTTTCTATAATTTGCACTTCCTTGTTAATAAACATAAATAGTTATGAACTAAATTATTAGGGTGAAATGAAAGTTGTTCGTTAATTTCTGGCAAATAATAGGCATAATAAAATTTGGCATTACTTGACAACAATTAAATCAGCTGTTGTAATCAATCAGCTGTTTGTTCTTTATCAATTCTAACTATTTAATATTTTATACGTTCTGTTTTTTCTTATTAAAATTGATGTGAAAAGGAACAAAAGCAAAAAACAAATTACTAGCTGTAGAAATTCATATCCGCTGTACCTAAAGTTTATCCCTGCATAACATTTTTAAATATATACATACACAGCACATACCTACATACATATATTCACTTCCACACCCCATTTATTACTGTTGGCATATTATGCCCTTCCTTCAGTCGACTGCCTGCCTCCTTTGCGATTTTCTTATTCTTCTATTTCCTTTTTCTTTCTTTTTTCTCTATGGCGTCTTTCAGTAAAACGAAAATAAATATTGGCAAGGCAAATTAAAGTCATTGCAAGAAAATGTCATTTATTTAAGCGTATTGGTTTAAGTTCGTTTTCCTCTTTCCGTTCTGCTTTTCTACTATTGGTGTTGTTGTTGCTGTAGTTGCCTGTGCCACTGATAAAACTTCGTTACTGGATTTAAACCCAAAGAAATGTTGTCACTACTAGAAGGAATGTCTGCCTTGATGTTGATTTCAATAAAAATAAATTTTAAGAGGATTAGAATTGTTATGCATGAATTGATTGGAATTTATTGGCTTTTGGTGGGGATAATAAGAAGATTTTTGCTGGCAGTAATGTTGGTCGTGATTTATAAAAACGAGATAGGGAGAGAGATCAAATATCAATGACCCATGGTTGGGTTTAATTAAAAATTATTACTATCATCATTTGGGGTGTAATTAAAAGAAAAAACAATGAATTAATTAAATTTAGCCATATAAAGTTGTAGAAGAATTACGGCGTGTGAACAGTTCTATACAACATGTGGGCGTTATTACACTACACACATAATTAGGGGGGATAATATTGTTTTTATGTGAACAGCTGACCAATGAAACAGCTGATCGAATTAAAATGTTGAAAACACACTCAAATTGTATTAAAATTTATTAGAAATTGGATATAATATTTGTAGTAAATTCAATTTATTTTTTTTTATTTAGAAAAAAATAATTTCCCCATTTTCATTTAAACTAACTACAATTTGTTCGGTGTATGAGAGGGTGGTTTGGGTTCAGTATTTTTTTCTTTTACTATTATACCGAATGTAAATACATCTTAAATTATATTTACATTCACAATCTAAGATAAATCGAAAATAAGTAACGACCGAGTTCCATAAACCCAAAGGTAAATGGAAGAAATGCTGACTGAACGTCCAAAATAAAATGTAAATAAAATAAAACGTTTTTCTTGTTTCGTCCATATAAAATATTAAATGTGCTAAAAGAAAAGCTGTGTAGTTTCCAAATTTTCGGAAGAGAGGGAAAATGGAAAACAAAAAAAATCTAACTGCAATGAATTTTGGAAAATCTTTAAAATAAATCTTTGTAATTTTATTTAGCACACACAGGTGCTGCTGCTATATTTGTACGTTAAACATTAACAATTTAAGCAAATGATTGTTTTGTTGTTGTTAAGTATTTGTTGTTTTGTGAACAGGTGGCGATAAGTATCAGTGGCAACAACGGTAGCTGGCAATTAAGAAAACAAGTGAAACCTCCCCAAAGGTTAAAGTGTTGTGGGATTTGTTTGTTTTTTTGTTTGTTTTGCGAAACAAACTCAACACCATTTTTAAAGTTTTTTTTTTTTAATTTATAACTAAATGAAATATGTAATAATTTTATTTCACGGAAGAAAATAAAAAAAAAATACTAACAACCAAATTTCTTAAAATGACATTTGTAATTGATATTGAATCCAATTTAATGTTTGGTTCACACAATGGTGTATTGTGGCCTTTAAATATTGTGGGAAAATTTACATTTTTTTTGCTTGTACTATAAAATATACATACTTTCTCATAATCCAAAACTTGTTTTTTTTTTGTGTAATAAAAAAATGATTCATAGAAAAAAGTAAAATTTATTTACAAAATTTATCAAAACTTGTGCATTTTCTTGTCTTGCCCTGTTCAATCATAGATAAATGTTACATGGATTTTTTTTTTGAGTTTTCCTTTTCTCTATCTCTTGCTCTCTCTTTTTTATTTATTTATTTTTTAGCTTCATTTGTTGTGTAAAGAATAAACTATAATTTATATGCAAAAGTTTTTAATAAATTTATTAGAGAAAAAACGGAGCAAACTTTTCACACAATTTCCTTGCAAGGCACACACACACACACATGCAACATAATCGCCACAATGGATGGATGACTGAAGTGGGACCACAATTGTAATACCCTGTGGATTAGGGAAAAATGTTTTATTTATTGTCGATTTATTAACAAAAAAGGTACAACAAATAAATTTAATGTGTGGCCAGATACCTTTAGAAACTGCAGAGTACAGATTCAGTGTTTTCACTTCATTGAAGTTAAACTACATTTACATATATGATTTTAAATAAACTTTATTAACGAAATCCAAAAATACAACCAAACCGTTTCCACGCGCCTTCAGATGATTGAAATACCATACTCTTTTGAACTTGCTTCATGCGTCTATACAAGGCAATTCGGTTTCAAAAATATATATTTTTTTTTACGTTTTGTCACAATGTTCTGATTGGTATTTCAAATTACTGACACTACAAACAAAATACACAAAACGAATTGCCAGAAAATTGTCGGTACGGGTAATTTTTTCAATTTCTATTCCCCTTGCCCCTCTCTCCTGCAAACAATGACTTGCCGCAAGTAAACTCGCCTTTGCCTTTGCATCAAAAAATGCATCACTTCTGCTAATAGTACCAAAATGACAATTCTTATAAGAATTATGAAAATATTAGTTGTCAAATTGCCACAGAAATTTTGAAAACAATGAAAAACGAAACAATGAAAGTGTCTGCCAACTTTATATTATTTTAATACAAGTATAAAAATGATTTTGTTTCTCGATTTAGTAAGCAAGACTTGAGACTACAGTATTTTAATGACCAGAATCGATTGTTTTCAATTTAGGTGTGAACATGGTTTAATTTTCAAAAGTTCGTCCAACAAAATCTATTAATAAGGTCAAGCAGGGAGACCAGCTGGATATCAGCTGCTTTAATTTTGCTGTCAAAATCCATTATAGTGAATTGACTTACAGTCTAAAAAAGTAAATAAATTCCAAATTTTTGACATTAGACTAGAGAATTAACAGGTGACTTTCGCTAGTTGGGTGACCTTATTAATTGGTCTTGGTCGTCCAATCAAAACAGCTGATCATATTTCAAGCCTTTAAATCTATTTTTTATAATGTAAATGCCATTTGACATTTAGAAATTGTTGTCCAAGCAAAACAGCTGATCAAGCCTTCAAATATATTTTTTTATAATGTAAATGCCATTTGACATTTAGAAATTGTTTCACATAATGCGATCTAAGATATGTAAACAGAAATTGTTCTCAAAATTATCATTTGGATTTTGAAATGTTATTTGAAGAGGAATTTTGGGTAAGGTCTGCAATACAATGCGTGACGTTATTATTAATAGAATTGTGCGTTACGTTTGGAATAACTAACTAACAAGCAGCTCTTCTGTTTGGTCGTCCAAGCAGAACAGCTGATCATATTTCGAGCCTTCAAACGTAGTATTTCAATTCGATAAATTATATCATTAATGCATCTCTGATTACCAACTCTTGCAAATTTTTTCATAAATTTACCCAGTCATTTGACCCAAAAATATTTTATTTGGTAAATTTTACCGGAAACGATTATAATCAAGCAACCGTTAATTTTCAACATTTGAATTGGGGTTTTTGGTGAATTAACGTCATTTATTGATTGTTGTTTTTTACATTTCATTTTTGGAATATCTTCTTGCCTTTTGGAACTTCCATATTTAAGCAGTTTGTTGTTGTTGTCTTTGCGGCAGGAATAATTCCTTTTCGTAAAGTTTTTTTTACATTCAACCGCCAACGAATAAACAAAATAACGTTACGACCCATATCATCCGACAGCACATTGTCGAAATGCAGTAGTAGTAACCGAATAATAACAACACCAACAAAAACTTTATTTACTTCGCTGGTGTTTGATTATGCGCAAAATTTGCATTATTTTGCATACAAAAGAAATTATTTTGGAAAATAACTACCACAACAACAATCTTAAACACATACATGTATATGCATAAGGAAATGGTTGAATGTGCATGTTGTTACGCCAGCCAGTGTGGAACGAAGTAAGTCAGTCTGTGCATAATTTTTTTTTAGTTTATGCATTTGCTATGCTAATTAAAAACATACAACAATAAAAAATACACTCTTTGTTAAAAAGTTAAGTCCTGTGGCTATTCTTTCATCTTTTTTCATTTTTTTGCCATACTAGTGGTTGATGAGAAAATTGTTTGTTGGATTAGATTGAATGAATTTTATTTATTATATTTTTGTAATAATATTTATGTTAGATTAAATTTGTTGTCATTCCTTTGCCACACATTGTATTTAAAAACATAATAAAATTTCTATGTTAAAGAAAATTCAATTTATTTTTTTTTCCTGTCAAAATTTGTTTATTTGATTTTTCTTATAAAATCACACACAAATTTTGTAAAAAAACAAAAAATAATAAATAAACCGATTACAACGCTTTACCACCACATGACATGTAAATAAATGTCTTAATATATTTCTTTTCTTTACAATGCTGTCATAGACAATTTAATTTTTAATATGATTTTGAAAATTTTCTTTTACCGACCAACAAATACAGCAACAAATTTAATATAAATTAGAAACAACTTGTTGTTTTTTTGTAAATTTTACAAATTTTTTTTTTGTGAATTTATTTTCTTGGCATAAAATTCTATAGCCAAGTCTTGCTGTCACAAGACAAAGATAAATTGCCATAATACTTTTTTATATAATGTAAATCTCATTTGACATTTAGAAATTGTTTCACATAATGCGATCTAAGAAATATACCGAGAAATTATTGTTCAAAATTTCATTTGGATTTTGAAATGTTAATTGAAGAAGAATTTTGGGTAGGGTCTGCAATACAATACGTGACACTAATTTTAAAAGAAACAATTGTGCGTTATGTTTGGAATAGCTAACTATAAATAGTCTTTACAACATCTTATTCGAATAACTACAATAAGAAGTTGTAAAGAGCGTTAGAGTAAGCCTTTTTAAATCGACTTGATTTTTAGACTAGCAATAACATGGTGTAAAGCCAGTCAGCTGATAGTAGTTGACCAGTATTTGTATAATTCCAATTGGAATTAATCACATTAGGGTGAGATATGGATATAAACATGCGTTGTTTTAAAATCCTTTAATATTCACGTAAAAATGTTTTCAAATTTTTCAATTGATTCTTTGACATTAAACTTGAGAAAAAATAGCTGTCTTTCGCTTGCTGGGTGACCTTATTAATACATCTTGATTTTCCAACGCACACAAGTTGTAGCAAAACTTAGTGAAAGCCATTATAAATTTTTACCGGGTTAACCTACATTATGAGGATTTATTTTTATTTTAACTTTTTTACGTTTTCATAATGGAAGTCAATTCACAATAATGCATTTTGACAGCAAATATGAGAACAGATGATGAGCCTTGAACAGGGATAACAAATTCTGATTGAATATTTGGCTGTTTATAAATAATTGCCATCTATCTTTGACATTTTATATCACCCAGGACGCGAAAAAACAAGGGTTCTCACGATAGACAAAAATGTTATTTATGTTTTTTTGATATGAAATCAATTCACAATAATGGATTTTTGAAAGAAAATTTAAAAACAGCCGATTTTCTTGTCTGATTTTATTAATAGGCCTTGGACAATTTGGTATTTTGCTTGCTTTGCTCAAGATCTATTAACAAGGTTCCCCATTAAGCGAAAGTAAACTTTTTTCTCAAGTCTAATGTCTTAAATTTGGACTTTGTTTACGTTTCAATAATGGAACTCAAATCACAATAATGACATTTGACAGCAAACTTGGGAAGCAGCATGATGCAATAATAACGTGATGTATCAAAACAAAAACATTTTTTTGTCTCGGTTATCTGTCAAATTTTTCCTTTTAATATTTCAAAAATTTGGCAGCATTGAACATCGAATTCAAGTAAAATTTACCACTTTGACAGTTATTCAAGACATCAGCTGCTCTAAATGGACTACCTATTCATTGTGCCATGGGAAGCAGTTACGATCCAGCTGGTCTCCCCGCCTGACATTCTTAATAGGCTTTGGCTTTGCTATTAAAAAATACGGAACAATCAATACACGTTATAGGGTTATATAGATCGATGTTCTAAAATAGACTTAATTTTTTAAATAAAAAACTTTTTAGTGTATATAAAAAATATTGCATTTCTTTTTCCCCGCAATTTCTTAATTTTTTCTCAATACATAGAATATATATTTTTAATTTATGTTTATTTATATTACTTTCAACTTTTCATAATTTCCAACTCAGTTGAATGAGAGTATATTAAGCAGAAAAGAGAATTTTGTGTGTGTGTGTGTGAATATATTTATATCGGTTTCCTGCTTATAGCGAAAAATGTTGTAAAATATAATAAAAGCTAATTGTCTTCTCTTTGCTTTTCGCATGTTTGTTCATTTTTACGCTAAAAGAGTTTGCTTGCGTTCCGCGAATATACAAACTGAGCCAGGAGCATGGGGATTGTCTGGCAAATGCTGGTTGCTACTTAATATGGTATGTATGTATGTATGTTTGTAGTTTCAGTGTGAGTAATGTTGCTGTGGAGTAGATAGATGAATCCACACATACACTCAGAAAAACGTACGCGTACGATATACAATAAAATTGAATTTTGTAGATACTTTGGAGTGGCATAGAGAGGCTACAGGAGTTGGTGTCGGTAATGGCGAATCATCTCTAATTTCTACTAAGCGAATGTAGTAGTAGTGGAAAACAACAACAACGAAATAGAATAAGAAAACAAAAAGGGGAAAAAATAAAATAAATAAATGACCACATTATATTAAGAATATGGCAAACATTAGTTTGAAAAATTCTCTTTTGGTTTGTTATGTTATCTATCTATCCGTTCCTATCCGAATGACGTTCGCGCTCTGTGGTGCCTTCTTCTGGTTCTCCTTAGTGCAGTGACGTACGTTGCACATTTGGGGATGCGTCAAGCAGATAGAACCCATACCATGATCGTCACATTATTCTGCACCATAAGCTTGCATTGCAAGCAATTGAATGCATCCGCGCGTATGGCGTAGTGAGTACGCAAGCGAAGCAAACAAACTTGCATTATTTTCTTTCGGGAGAGTGGGCACCATCACCAAGTGAGCAAACGAACGTATTCGTGTCGGATGACTATACATTGTGGAATTGTCGCAGAAAAAATTTATTTTGTTTTGGTATTTTTTGCTTTCAGACATAAAATTTTTGCTATTGTTGTTGCTGCTATTGTTCTTGGTATTTTTCTTCAATTTAAAAAATGCCAAGAATGTTGTAAAATCTGCACCATGATGAGATAAACAACCAGCCAACCAACCAAAGAATACAATAAAGCATTTAGACCAAGAAGACATGAAATGAAATTCCAATAACATGTTGAAGATCGGCTAGTGAAAAAAAACGAAATGTTTTCGTAATGACACGAATTTGGTGGCAAAAAATAAATAATATATGAAATAAATATAACAATGAATGTTTCGTAGTGATACATTTTAGAAATAATAGCATATTTTAGTAAAAATAACGCATAAACTCAATGAAGGCGTTTTAAGCGGGATTTTCGAAGTAAACTTTTGATCATGGACGAAAGTGACTTTTTATGGCCTACTTTCTTTAAAAATTTTTGATTTCTATCATATGATGTTTTGTTTCCATATTGAAACAAGATCGAATCTATCATATGTTAAATACAAAATAATAAACTTTTCGTTAGTCGAAAAAATCTATTTGCGTTATTCGCTAAAAGTTGGAACTTATATACGTTTTCATACATGGGAATCAGCTGAACTCACTGGGTAACTTCATAAATAGGACTTTATAAATACTAATCAAGTCATCCAGAGAGACCAGCTGGATATCAGCTGACTCTCAAGTTTGCTGTCAAAATCCATTATTGTGAATTGACTTCAATTATAAAAACGTAAACAAAGTCCACAATTTTGACATTAGACTTGAGAAAAAATAGCTGACATTCACCAGCTGGGAGACCTTATTAATAGATCTTGATACTTATTAAAAAATGATGCATTAATAAAGTGATATATTAAAACAAAAACATATGTTTCTTATGACCATCTGTCAAATTTTATTTAGTAATGTTTTTCATGGTTGGCAACATTGCACGTCAAATTCAAGTAAAACAAAAACTGTTAATCGCATAGTCAGCTGGGCTAAATGGAGTACCTATTTCTTGTGTCATGAATGTATTTTCATACATCGGATGATTAAGCTCTGTTTACATCAAATGATTGGTTATAATTTATAAAACTATAATATTTGGCAGTCTGAAAGAGAATCAAATATTTTTTTTATAATTATAAAATATTTTCGACAGAGAGTCAAAAATTTGATTTCATTTTTCCCGCTAAAGCGGAAATGTTAAACATTTACGTTAATCATATGACACTGTTGTCCCTCCACAAAGTGTAAATGTTCTTATTATTTATTTTTTTTTTCTATTTTGTTTAAGTGTTTTTGTCGAAAGTGTCGTTTTATTTTGCATTTGATTATTTTGAAATCAAATGAATTTTAATGGAATTCTATTTTGTATTTTTCTCCTCTTCTTCTTGTTCTTTTGCTATGTCCGTCGTTGCGTTAAAACATTGTTGTTGTTTTCAGTCGGCTTCTACTTTCCCATTTGCAAGTTTTATGATGGTGGTGGTGGTCGACGTCGTCGTCGTCAATTTCAGTGCCGTGTTGTATATTGTATTTTATTTTATTTTTTCGCCGTTTCTAATTTGAATAAATTGCCATAAGGGTTGTTTACATAAATACATTTGCATACATTTGTGTGTTTTGCACTACAGCAGCAGAAATACCCATTCTACCACCACCACTAAAACGACAGCAACACCAACAACAACAACCAAGTCATTATAATAAAATTCTATTTGGTCTATAACTATCTACGAAATATAAATAAATAATAAATATAAACGCACAAACACACGCACAAGATAACTAGTTTTAGGGGAAAGTGGGTTGATAAATGAACCTTCATTTGAATATTCCTTGAATTGAATGAGTAAAACTTGGAATGATGTTATTCCTGTCCTGTCGGAGTCCTTAGCTTCGTTAAATATTTGGCTTCAACTTAGTTTGATAATTACATAGAAATTTTATTTTTAATTTTTGTACATTAATTACTATAATGGGAACACATTATAAATGAAATATATGAATTTATTTTAATTAGTGTTTTATGGAATTTTCTATTGGTAAAACCCGAAATAGCATTAACTAATATTTTATACAAATTGTAAAAAAGGTGTGGAGGGTTGTGTTTTAATACAGAACTTATTTAAATAATAAATTTATATTTTATAAAGTTCAGCTAGGAAATTGTTATAATCATGTATTGGTGAAATTTACCCAATAAAACATTTATACGTAACTTTAGAACATGCTGAAGCTGCATTGATATTATAACTTTTTACCGGGTTATTTATTTGGCATATATGCAATGAAATTGACAATTTAAACCAATTGGGTTAACGAAGGCCGCTACAGTGTAAACATACTATAAAAATCGACATGTGCATTACAACTTTTTGCAGTTATGATAATTAATTTGACATATATTCCATGGAATTGACAATTTAAAACCACTGTATGTTCTAAATCCAATACAATCTGAAGCAGTGTAAATCTAAACGTTCAAAAACGTTTAGATCTTTTGAAAACATTCTTAACCGTCGGAGATATAATTGTGATATTCTCAAATTATAAATTGTGAACCTGTTTTCCAGGACTATTTAAACCGGAATATACCTTATAACCCAGAAAAATATAAACGTGCTATATGTTACTATTCTAGGATACATTTACATTTATATGCGATGATAAGTCATACTTTAAGTCAAATTAATGACAAATTTTAATTGCGAACATTGGGTTTGGATCGACTGTGAATATCGTTATTTAGTGATATGTAATCGATTAATTGACTTTTTGTATTGAAAAGTCGAAGTAGACTTTTGATTTTGATTGTCATAAAACCCAAATTGCTCAAAAATTATATATTCTAGAACTTTATATTATTTGCTGACAACAAATCGACAAAAATCCAATTTTTAGTCGATTTTGCATTAGTCGGTAAATGTAGAAAATCGGCTTTGAACAGGTTTGACAAAACCGAAAGATCCAAAAGTCGACTTTTTAGTCCAATGCAAAAATCGAAAAGTTTAAGAATCGACTTTTTTATCAGAGGAAAAAATCGACAAGACTAAAAGTCGTCTTTAGCGTTCGACTAGGTATCCCTAATCTTTATCATTCAAAGTTCTTTGTATGGTTCGTAGATGTACAACTGTTCCAGACCTTATTTCAAGTTTATCGTCTAGATTTGTGCTATTCTCTTTCGAAATATTTACCCATTTCTTTTAGAGCTGACGTCTCTCCAATTTTTGATATATTAAAATTTAGTAATTTAACTATTTCACCTAGCGATTTTTTCTCGTTTCTATATTTTATAATTGAATTTTGCACATCGATATAAAGCTCTTTTCGGACATCTATCTAAATCATAATTGGGAAAACTTAAATGGCATTTACATTAGAAAATTTTGCCGGGTTGACTTATATGTAGTGAAATTGACAATTTAGATCAACTGAATATAAGAAATCCGGTACAATGTAAACGTACTATTAGTTTGAGTTAAAATCAAAGCTAAGCAGAGAGTTGTATTCGTAGACATTTGTTATCCTATGTAAACCTCACATAAGAAATTAATTTTATTTGTATACATAAATTATTGAGAATGTGAGAATCATATATAAGAATCGAATATACGGAATATAAAAAAAATTTCAGGACATAAAATATAATTTTTGTATGACATAGAAAACACAATATAGGACCCTTTGAAAATATGGAAAATATTTCGATGTTTTTGTTTGATTGGAATTATCCAGGGTAAGTTAAAATTTTGGATTTCCTCAAAATTATGGAGAACATTCATATGTTCTATGTCCACAGCGGAAGTTGTTTATGTATCACAAAATGGAATTAATTGGTTTTAAATTTATCTGTTATAGATGGTGCAGTGTTTTTCAATATCAACGATTCGTATTTTTTGAATTTAATAAAAATATCTGTATTATTTTCAGAACATTAAATATCTTATTTTTGATTGATTGTAATACATTGAAATATTTCAAAAGTTAACAAATTTTTAATAATAATTTTATTTATTTTCAACTAATTTTTTTTTTCAAAACTTACTTTTTAAAATATTTCTATATTTAAATTTTGTGTGTTTTATTCCAATGTTGTTGTTGTTGATTATTTATTTGTCTTTTTTTTTGCTTATGCTTATTTCTTTGAGAGTTTTTACGTTTTGAATTCTTAGTTTCAGTTTTTTTTTTATTCTTTTGAACTAAATTTGAAAACTTAGTTTCCCATATGGATATTTTAAAAATAAATTGCACATTATTGAATGAAGTTGTTTATTCGATAATCTTTTGTTTTTTTTTTACAAAAATATTTTCAATATTTTTTTATTTTGTTTCTTTTAATTTACTATATTTCACAACACTAGATGAAGAGAGGGGGGAGGAACAGAGAGAAAAACAAATCACAATTAAATAAATTTAGTTAAAAAAAAAATACGAAGTAAAATAACAGACCAACAGCCAAATAGACTTTCTATTGGGATTTTGGTGTTAATTGGCTGTGGCCTATTTTTCTTTATTTCGATTTTTGTTGTTGTCGTGGTTTTTGTTAAACGCTTTTGATTGCTGAGATTTTCATTAACAATTTAAACAAATTGTCCCACTTTAATACAGCCTGAGACTGACATGAATGTTGGTTGGCTGTTAATGTTGATTGAGTAGATTTTTTGCTTTCATTTCAACTTTTGCTGCTGTTGTTGTTGCACATAACTGGGTTGTCACTATTAATAATAACAATATTATTATTGTTGTTGTTATTTGTATATTTTATTAAATATGAGCGAGTAAGCGTCGCATCAGCAGTACTTGTTGTTGTTATTGTTGTTTTAATTTATAGTTAAAGTAAACATTTATTTTTTTATTTAATATATATATTTTTTTTGTTTGTAGGTTACGTTGACAACTGCATGTTTTTATTTATTTTTTTTTTTGCTTGTGGTTGTTATGTTTGTTGAGGGCGTTTTTTATTCAAATACCTGAGAATTTTTACGACCAGAAATGATGAATGAATCAAAGTGGGAGAAAAAATTGTGCATGTGCGTAGCAATGTTGTTGTTTTTTAACAGCTGTTGACTTGTTTTTTTGCAAATATTTTTTTATGATTTATTTTGAGGTAAACACGCACGCCGAAAATCAGAACATGGGGAGGGGAATAACTTATTTGTCTAATTGGTTGTAAAAAGGTTTGTTGGGATATAATAGTTTCTATTTTTTTCAACGGAAACGGATGTAAACAATCCAATTATCTTTATTCGTATTGGGGATATTTGATTTCATTCCAATAAAAATATTTTTTCACTTCACATTTCTTAATGAGAATACATTTATTTTTTTTTTCAAAATATTTTTTTTCTTATTTGCAGATTAAAAAAATAATTGCTGTTTCTTATTCTCATTACACGGTCAATTCACAAATTCAATGTTGTTGACATTGTTTAATGTTGCTGTTGTTGTTGGTGTTATGGGATTTCCTTCTTTATATTTGTTGTTGTTGTTTGCTCACTTGTTTTCATTTCTTGCCTTTTAATGCGAATCATTTTATTTCATTTTATTTTTTTCGCGTAATTATGACATTTTTCCATGGGGTTTGGTTGAATGTTATTATGCTTCCTCTTCTTCGTTCCTCGTTTGTTGTTGCACAGAAGACGAAGATAGAAATAATATATAAAAAAATAATAATGTAAAGGAGATTGTTGTTGTTATTGTTGTAATATGAGTATGATGGCTGTTGGTTGGTTGGCTTGTTCCAAAGCGCGCGTTATACAATGCGAACAATACAGCCGACGTGTTTACGTTAATGCTACGTCCTCGAGGAATCGCGATTACAGAATGAATCTGAACGTGGTGTGTAAGCGTAAAGTGTATCTCTGGCAACGACGTTGTGTATAACGCTCAAAGGCGAATCAACGAAATATTGTAGCAACAACAATAACAACACGAAAGGCAGCAGCAGCAACGAAAACTAAACACCACACACAGATACTTGAGTACAAAAACATGTTCGCACAAACTCACACACACATAGCCAAGGTATCAAGCAAGCCTCAGCGGCGGCGGCAGCGGCAGCGGCAGCACAAGTAGCGGCGGCAACAAAAAGACAACACATAAAACGTAAAATCAAAGAAATTCATACAAAAAAATGAGCACAATGAGAAGACAGGAGAGTTACTTTCGATTAAAAATAAAAGAGCGAGAGCAAAAACTTATCCGAGTCAACGCACACACACAGATACACACCAACACCATGTTGGAAAAAAGCAAAACAAAACATCTCCAGATACACACAATGCCACCACACACACCACCACCACCAACATTATGACGAGAGACAAACACAGGGAGAGAGAGTTTATCACACATACACGATATGAGAGTAATTTGGGGAGAAGAGCCAAACCAACCAACCAACGAATGAACGAACGAACGAACGAAGAGCGAATGTGGCTAGTTTATCTCCAAGATGCATGCATTGCAAAAATAAACAAAACAACAAAGTGGCAACGTACGCCGCTACTGCCACCATCATCATCGTCCTCGTCTGCCACAGCCACCTAATGGAATAATATTTTTGCCAGGCATTCAAGTGGCCACGAAACAATAACGACGTCAGAATATTTTGAACCCAACATTTTCAAGGGAATAGCAATAAAATTTTGTTAAACCAACAACCCCGGTTCTGCACTAACATTGGGCGCCATTATGTGGGAGAAGGGGGGACAGGGGATAATGGACTTTACAATGTAAAATTCTCAGAGAGATGGGATTTTATTGCATTAGAAATTACTATCCATTACATTTTCCATTACTAAAGGTATCAATTGGTAATCTCTCCTTCCTTCTCTCTCTCTCTGTTCAACATTTTTCTCGATTTATTTGTTTTGTTTGGTGTGTCTCATACACATTCAACGCCAAAAAGGAAGATAACACAAAAAGGATATACCAAAAAATATATTAAAATATCCGTAAGATATTCAAAGAAAAAAGAAAAGAGAGAAGATAATGAAAGCCTGAGTATTGGCATTTTGGGTGTGCTTCTCTTTTTGGTACGTGTACAACAACAGAGCATTCCTAACTACATCTGGACAATGAACATTTTTTCGTATTTACAATCTTCTTCTGCTTCTTCTCAATTTTTATTGTCTTTATCTATCAACATTTTCACTTTACAATAATTCTTTGTTTTTACTTTTTTTCTCTACCCCCCACTACAATACCAACAACACAGAAACATTCTTTACCAGTTTTCTGTGGCACAAAATGAAAAAAAAAAAACAATACAACGATCAAAACTCGTTGGAAAATAAGAACAGGAACAAAAAAGAAGGTAAACACAGAGAAAAAATGAAAATAATAATAATAAGATAATATGCCAAGACAGAGAAAGAAATATCATAGCATAGAAATTGGTGAAAGAGAGGAAGCAATGCAAAGCAAAGCAAAGCAACGCTGCGATAGTGATGTACAAATATTTGTGTGTGGCAAAGCCAAAGACAAAGGCAAGAATAGTTTCATTTCACATTATTGCCTCGGCAAGATGAAGACACCGATGGAAGGGTTGCGCATTGAAGGGCAGCGACAACAACAACAAGAAAATGATTGATAAATTATGAATAAATGAAAAAAAACAAAAAATAAATATTGCTCATTATTCAAAAGACTTGGAAAAGATCAGATATTTGTTTTTGATCACGATTGTGTCTATAATTTACATACATATAGACTGTAGGTATACGCATGATCAGTAAAGAGTATTAGCTAGGTATGTAGATAGGTACTTACAATTTGTAGTTGTTTTTTTTATTTCTATACTTATGTACGAGCATTTAAATAGCTTGAAACTTACCTGAAAAGAAACGAAAAGAGAAGAAGATATAAAATAGAAAATTATTATCAGGCAATCAATCATAATTTCTGGTTATAAAAGCTTATATTGAAAATCCCTTTTTGATGAATTGGAATATTCAAAAAGGGGGAAATCTTGGAGTTAAAATTAAAAATACTTTTCAGTAATTTAAATTTTTATTATTTTTATATTTTTAAATAACATGCTAAATTATTGTTCTGCTCTTGGAGAGAGAATTTCTTATCTATATTTTCTAAGGCCTATCAAAGCTATAATTATATTCAAATATTACGAAGAGGTTACAATATTCTGCAATATTTTACAATTATTCAGAATTAAAAGACTTTCAAAATATAGCTGATATAAGAATAGAAGCCGAGAGACCTACCGCAAGATTTTTCCGATAGCTTTCCTATAGCTTTTAAAAATCACCCATTAATATCATCTACGGAACCCAACCCGGAAAAATAATATCTGGTCGAAGTGTAGATTGTAGTTATTAAAATTCGAGATTGTTGCCATTTTAAAGGTAACTTCATAATGCCTCTCTCATAGAAGTCCTATTGTCTATTTGTAAAAATCTCTAGTAGTCGATTTTGACAATCCTCCCTACATAAAATTTTTTTATCATTAAAGAAATTTTGCAATGCAAGAACAATATGATAATCGCTTGGTACCAAGTCCGGACTGTATGGAGGATGCATTAAGACTTCCCAACCAAGCTCCCGAAGTTTTTGCGAGTCACTGTAGATTTGTGTGGCCTAGCGTTGTCCTGGTGAAACACGACACCTCTCCTGTTGCCCAATTCTGGCCGTTTCTGGTCAATTGCTATTTTTTAAGGGTTCAGTTGTTGAATTTAACGTTTGGCCGTATAGAAGCAACTCATAATAAATAATCCCCTTCGAGTCCCACCAAATGCATAGCAGAACCTTCTTGGCCGTTAGTCCTGACCACGATCGTTTTCGCACTGGGTTATCGTATGTGATCCATTTCACATCTCCAGTCACCATGCGTTTAAGAAATGGGTCTATCTCATTTCGTTTGGCCAAGGCTTCGCAGATGGAAATTCTATCCATCGTATTTTTTTCTGTTACTTGGTGTTGCACCCAAATCCAGCTTTGTGTAAATGGTTTAAAACAGTTTTATGGTCGATTGTTGGCTCCTGGGCGATGTTATGACTGCTAACATGCCTGTCAACTTCGATTATTTCTCCGATTTTATCGATATTTTCGACGGCCGGCCGAATGGATTTCTTTTTCCCTAACCTAATATTTATTCGAAAGCTCTCGGACCTATATTTTTTTAATATTTTCATTATTAATTTTAAAAATACAATGGAGAATATTTCAAGGATTCTAGAACGCCCATTACTTTAAAAATTATTTAATATTATTATTATTTTTAACAATTTATAAGGGATCAGTTATTCACGAATTTTTTTTGGCATCTACAGGAAAGACCCAGAAAACGAAAAACCTCAACCTCCTTCCTTATTTGATATTGTTTATACATAGCAACCAATTCCAACACTCCCTATCATCGTAATTATAAGCGATTTCGACAGAAGTACATTCCAGATATTTTCTGGTGATGCCTTTGTGATCTAGTAATTCTAAAAACAATTTTCTGGTATTAATTCATATTTGGAAAAAATACAAATTAAAATTGCGTCCTGAACTTAAAAATTCTTAAGGTGGCAAAACATTACAGCACTTCAGGATTGTCATGTTAATTTTGGCTTCTTTTATTGTAAAGAATAAAGGAGACGTCAGGACTGAATCCTCTTATGTGTTCCCCCTTTATATTTTTTTAGAATTTACCACACAACGATATTGATTTTCAATATAAATTTAAACCTGAGAATCGATGAATCATAATTTGAGTAAATAATAAAAAAACTGGATGCCACTGATTGAAGGGAAAAAAGTGTCATGGCGGAACTTTAAGTTTTTGAGACATTGAAAATTCTCAACCTGAAAAACAAAACCAAAAAAAAAACTGTTTTAAGTGAAAACAAAGAATTAATTTTTCTTTTCAAATGAAGCTTCATTGTTTAGTTGTTGTTGTTGTTGTTCGAAGAGTTGCAGTCAGTACCCACGACTTGCTATTCATTTTCTTTTCTGTAAAGATGCACAACAGTGACGGCGGCAGTAACAACAATACCAACAACTACAAAATAACGAAGCCAGCAACGGCGACGACGATAACATCAACGAGCAACAAAACAAAAAAAAAAATACGACCAGCAATGTTGTTGCAGCTGTTTGTATAGTTGTGACGATGATATTTCTTGCAGCCAACGCTGCTTGTTGTCGTTGTTGTGTTTTTATTTGTCGTGTGTTTCATTGCTCTTTTTTGTGTTTTTCTTATTATCATTATTCTCTTTTATTTCGTTGTTAGTTTAATTCTTGGTTTCGTGTTGTTTTTGCTGTAGTTGTAGTTATTTATATTTTTTGCAAAGTTTGCCTTTAAATATGTATAAAATTTCAAAATATACCATCATACAGCTCTCCCATACACACACACGCACGCACACAAGGTGAGAAGCAAGGAATTTGTTGGGGAGGGGGAAATTTTGTGTAGCTGTATTGGTGAGCACATTTATATTAAACACCCACCATATTGGCGAAGCTCTCGTTGTTTTGGTGTTTTCGTTCGTTTATTTTGTTCGTTTCATTTATGCCGGCTTCTTCTTTGGCAGCAGCAACAACGACAACACACTACACAACGAACACATTTAAAAAAGCCAAATGAAACAACACCAACACACTTTAATGCTGGCCAGTATAGCATTCAGTGATTGCTTGAGTGTGTGTGTGATTAAACCACCAGCAGCAGCAGGAACGGCAACGACAGCAACATTAACAACAAAAAAATAACAACAATGAAGACTGCAGCAGTCAGCAAGCAACGACAACAAAAGCTTGGGGTCATTATTCTCTTCGACGTTAATGTGTACACAGAGTTTTCGTTGTTGGTTGGTTGGCTGGATGGTTGGTTGTTTGGGACTCCTACCCACCAACATTATTATCAGCATCGCCAATTCCACCATCACCACCACCGCCGCCGCCAACATTATATCTCTCTTCCTTGGTGTTGCTCACTCTTTTACATTGCCCAACCACTTCCCTCCACATCAGTGGCTCCACCAGCCATTCATCTGCGCTCGCGCCCCAAATGAGGCTGCAGCTACTTTGTGTGTGTGTCATTGTTGTTGCTGCTGCTGAGCTGATGAGCCAAATGAAGCTCTCCACAAACAATGTAATAAAATTCAATTATTCTCTAGTACGTCTTGCACTTTGTTTCGTCGTCGTCGACATCTTTTGTTCGTTGGGACTGGTTGGTTGGTTGGCTGGCTGGCTAAGCAGCATGAGAGACGAACGACGAAAAAATAGACGAAGTAGAATAACAACGCCAACAACAAAATCAACCTCCAACTGCCTGGTAGACAAGAATAAATGCTGCTGTTGGTGTTGTTGTTGTTGCTGCAGCTTTTCTGGTTGTAGGGGGCGATGTAAGTGAGGATTGTTTTTGTTTCTGTAACTGAGAGAACCCCCATTTATTACTTCTTCCTTTGTTGTTGTTGTTACTTTTTTGTATTTTGAAGTTGCATTGCTGGCGTTGTTCCTGTGTATCGTTGTACAGCAGCTGTATTCTAAGCTTTGCAATATTCGTGGTCTCTAAATTGCCATTTGGAAGCTGTAAAACTTCTTTTATATGTCTGTTTTTCTGATTTTTTCATTGTCTTTGTTTCAGGATTTCGGGCTTTTCATAGAAATTCAAAATTGTTGTTCATATTTTTTTCGTTTTAGTGGGAGACAATTTGATGAGACCATAAATCACGGGGCCATAATCTATGATTTGCGATTGACGATAAGAAGAGATTTTATACGAGTGATCTAATATGGTTTTTGGTTTCGCTGGAGACCTCTTCTGACAATTGAAGGCTTCGACTGTAGGTCCCTTTGGATGTCTAAATTTTCGGTGATATTTGAAAATAATAATAAAGGGGTTTTAAAGGCTTCAAAAATTTTTTTGTAGTACATTTAGAGCTTTTTTCATGACACCCGGAAATTAGGTACCCCATACCATGCTCCAATTAGTATTGAATTTTATTACACTACACATAAGCAATGTTCGGTTTTTATTTAAAAATCTTCCCAGGGGTAAATTCAAAACCCCTATTTCGAAGATATCAGGAACATCTTTAGAGGAAAGTTCGTATTCCAAAATTGAATTAATAAAGACTTCAGAATATCTGTATTGTTATGATTCGACTTCAAGAAAATACCTTTGATTTTCACATAAGAAAAGGTTATTAGAATGTTTTGACCAATATTGATTAGAAATACTGTAATTATTTATAACCCATAAAAAATACCACAAAACAACAATCTAATCTGCAATAAACAATACTTGTTCCCAATTTTATTAAGGCCAATACAAAATGTGATTATTTTCACAAAATCCACTTATATTACAAAGTAATCCCTTAATAACGAATGACAATGAAAAACGACACCGATGATGATGCCGTTGATGGGCACAGCAAATTGATAATGCACACAAAATAAGAGAGAGAAAAAGAAAATTGCATTTTGGCCTGGTGCAGTAATACGTATAAGGAAGGAAGAAAGAAAATCCTTACACAGCAACAACGAAAGGGCAATGCAAACAAACACAGCGACAACAAGAACAACAACAATGAAAAGTGCACACAAAATGCGCAAGAGAGTCACAAGAGAGCGAGAGAACACCAAAACCAATTGAGTACGTGTGATAAGTTGGAATCTATGAGAGAAAACTAAGCATGTAGCTGTGATATAGTTTTGTCCAGTTTTCTAGTAATAAAGGTAATTTTTGAAAACTTACACCACTACAATCTTGGCCATGCCGTTGTTGCTGTTAAGTGTTCCTTACATGTAATAAATTTACATCGGAGAGTCAGAGAGTATTTTGCAAAAATTTAGTTTTTAGAGTAACATAAGATACGACATGCTGCAATTAAAAAAGAAAAAAATACCGAAGACTCCATGGGGTAGTGAGCCGGAGACCGGGGAATTTCATCTCCCAAGCTATATTGTAGTTTTTGTCATATGATAAATATTTTAGAGGCCAAAAGTGCTGGAATAATTTTTGTTGTATTACTTTGGTATTTTTCCGAAATGTTGTTTCTTATTTGCCATTTGTTTGCTTTCAAGTTTAAAATTTTATTATTAGTTAGTTTTTGTTTTTTGGAATATAATTGAATAAATATACAAGCATTACAATGTATCTGTAATAGAAATGCAAATCTCAAAAAATCAATAAAAAAAAAACTTTAAAATATATTAATAAATTTTAAATTTAACTATCGGCAATATATGAAAGCTATTGTTAGTGACAAGATTGCCAAAGGAAAATATTTTATCTACATATGTATGTAATTATTGGTTTTATTTGCAAGGGTTTCATGACAGAAAAATATTAATTTCATGGAGAATTATTTTTATAAAACTGGGATTCCGCCTGACTATTTTCCAATAAAAAATATGCATACTGTATGATTTTCTAAAAATAACAAATATTTTTTCAATTACTTACTCAATGCGTGGATTTTGTTTTAAATATTTTTTACGCATTTACCTAAGACGTGGATTTTTTTTAAACTTTTTTAAGCATGCTTTTTTAAAAAAATATTTTTAAGCATCTACCAAAGGCATGTTTTTTTTTTAATTTTTAGTAAAGAGATGTGGTGGTATCGTAATTAATCATTGTTAGTACAAGGATCTGCTATACAATGGGAACCCAAAATACCAAATTACAACCAAATCGGTTGGAAAACGAGTCCAAAATCCCGAATATTGGGGGCTACCGTTAAATGGGAGCTACACTAAAACCTGGACCGATATATCACATTTGCAATACCAAACATGGATTTTTATGTTATTTATTCCATCAAAATTTTAAAATGCAATGTTGCAAGAAAAACTTTCCCTTACTTCGATAACCGGCAAATATAGTTGAGATTTATAGCTTTCCGGAACACAACAATTCTTAACGGTGTAAATTTCTAAAGACTATATTGTTGCTATGGTTAAGAACTTCCAATTATCGGTGACATTTTCATTATTTTCTCTAAACTTTTGGTGGAATTTTTGTATGGAAAATATTCTATTAGGAAAAAACCAACAAATCTTGCATTGAATTTTTATATTTGAAATATATTTTTATTTTTAAAAAATCCAGCAAATAGTCTCTTAATTTTTATTTTTCTATATATTCGAATTTTCATCAACGTCAAACGATGTTAATTATTAGCATTGTCAAAGGGAACTTTAATAACAATCCAGCTAGGCATTTTGGGCTAGTTGTGGAGAGAGGACGGGCGGGCGAGTGAGAGGCAAAGTAATTGCATTAAAGATACAATGGAATATTATTAAATTATCAAATGTCTTTTCATCTTCATGCAATTAATGTAATTTATTCAAGAACGCTATAATTAAATCAAGGCAAAAAATATACGACTACACTGCATGATAGAGTGGCACACACACACACACACAAATATATGTATGTGTAGTGTATTTGTCACAAGAGCAGCATTATCAATCCGGGTCGAGACATCAGGCTAGGTTGGCATTACATCTTCTTGTTGTTGGCTGTTGTAAATTTTATATAAGCAGCTGGCCATAAGGAGATGGTGGAAGAAGAAGAGGACAACGACGAATGGTGAGTTGTGGTACAGTGGGATTTGTCATCAAAAAAACTGTCATATGATGATAATAATAATGATTATCTTAATTGTTATTAATATCATTGATTTTACATGGATTCATCTTTCATTGAATTCACTCAATTTTGATTATCTTTTTTTGTTCCAATAAAAATTTCAGCATTTTGCGTTATAATTTTCCAGCAATCTCTTGGTTTAAAGTAATTGTATACTTCAACACTCTGTTGTGTGGCGCCTCACAATGCTGCTCAAGGCTTCATGTTGCACGAATATATGGATGGACGAATGGTTGAAGAACAAACGAACGAACGAGCGAGCAAGCGACTTGAACAAATGAAGGAACGTGTTGCCGCATGTCCATGGCCAGAGGCATTTTTGTGTAAATTACATTTCCGGCAATAAATTTGCATACCTCTGGCATTTTCTTATTAAATTGCTATCATTTGTTACGGCAAAATGTCCCAGCAATCACCTCCACACACAGCTACAACAACAGCAACACCAATATTGCCATCATCACCAGCATCAATGTGTTGTCCTTTTCATCATTCTTGCTCCTGTCTCACATGCGGATGATGATGCGATGCTGTTGTTGCTGCTGCCGAGCCACATTACACTTTGAACTTTACTCGAAATATCGTTCGGCAAGGTGATTTTTCTGTGCCATACTCCTGGTTCGGCTGTGGTGGTATTACTATTTTAAGTTTTTCACATTGTGTGGCCGTTTTATGTTGGTGCGTCGCCTTCGTCGTCTTCTTCTTGAAATTGTGTCGGTATATCTTCCTCCCTCCCTGTACCCACACAATAACCACCATTTGTTCATTGTCGTGTAACTTTTATTTTCGATTCTTAAAGTTTTGTGGCAATTGTGGGAGTTGGGATGGGGGGAATGATGGTGCCATGTTTTAGTATGTTGCTTTGTTTAATTTTAAATTGCCTCCCCTGGCCTAAAGCGTCCATCCATCCTGCCAGCTAATAGCTTGTTCGAAAGCCAGGAGATAACATAAATTTTAATGCTTGCTTTTGCAACCACCCCTCGTCCTTCTTCCTTCTCCTCCAACATCATTGATGTTAAGTAAACAAGATTTTTAAATAACAAAAATATTTCTTTTTGTTTTGTTTTGTTATCATCGTTCTCATCATCATCCTCATCTGCCGATGTGAAGTGTGTCGCTGTGTTTGTGATAACAAATTTAAAAATATATATATATTGAAAAAAATGATTGTTTGACACACCACCCCGCAACCCACCATATCTCCTTGATTCAGAAACCCGGCCTTTGTGCAAAAGTGTAATTTCTTGTGTATGCGTGTGTCGTTGTGAGAGTGTTTTGTTGTTGTTTTTTGTATTTAAAGTCATTCGATATGAAAGGAATTTTAATTTGATTTTAAAAATAAATATCTGAAATTTATTTATTTTTATTTTTTATTGAATTCTCATTTTGTCCTTTTTTATAATCGTCGTTTGATTAAAATCAAATCAAATTTATAAGATCTCTTTAAAAAACTATTGGAATATTTTGTTAGTTACAACAGTTGTAATTTACGAGAGATTTACGTATTGTTGGCATTTTAAAATTTTTCTTTTTCGAAAAAATTGATCAAAGTACTGTAATAAGTTGTGGCTAATTTCCATTTATCGGTGACATTTTCATTATTTTCTCTATACTATTTTGTATAGAAAATATTGCATTAAGGACAACCAACTCTTCTTGCGTTGATTTTTTACGGCCATTACATGACTAAAGTCAGGACCTCATTGTCATATGGCCAATAAAGAATACTACATTTAAATTGGGCGCCATCTGCACCAAGCAATTCATCAGGAACACATTGAATTGTGGAAACCGATCATGGATTTTGCACCAGAATAATGCACAACACAGTACCTCGTTTACACGACAGAGGGGTCTACGTTCCGAAACGAACCGAGTCCTGCACGGCCAACGTCTGTCACCTCAGTCCATTGTGTAAAAGCAATAGGGCTGCTACAACAATAACAACAACACAGAACCTAAACCATCGTGATTACCGAATATGGCCCCGCAGATATTTTTCTCTTCCCAAAAATGTGGACACCGATGAAAGAAAAGCGCTTTGCTGCGATTTAGGAGAAAAAATAAAATTTGGAATATTAGCTGTTGACTGTAGCAAAAAGAGAATTTCAGGCGTGTTTCGAACATAAAGAGGCAAGATAGTTATTGACTAGCAAACACATTGACGCCTAATTTTTTATTCAGGGCTTGATCGGTCCTCGATAAGGCATCTGTCTATGAGGTCCAGTACTGCTATAGAAAAGTTTGTGCTTAAAAAGTACTACTCCATAGACAATGCATTATTTGTAAGACATTTTAATAAAAGGATAAGAATTATATCGACATTTTCAATAAGAAATATTTCACTATCGTTTCGATATGGATTTTTTTATAAAGAAAATGTGTTTGATCAAAAATGCGTATTGGTTAAATATACAGAAAATCGTTTTATCTGCAATATTGTCTATGGAAAATCTAGTTTCCTTGAAATTGTGCTAGGAAATAATCCCATGACCTAAGAATCTCATTTCCTTACAATTTTCTAGAAAAATGATTTTTAAACCGCAAAATCCACTTCTATTAGAGTAACTTCGGGTAATGTGGACCACCATTTTCTTTTTTTGATATTGTGGGCGTAACAACGGTAAAAAATAAAAACAAATTGTTTTCACAGCATGGTAGATTTGTTGGCTAATTATATTCCACAAAAATTATATATATTTGTCCATATAAATGTTATTGCATTATATTTCAAAAAACTCTAAACTGCAAATAAAAATAACTTGACGGGTAATGTGGACCAGTATGTGTGGGTTAAAGGTAGGTTGTGGATTAATTGTGATAAATTTCAATTTATTGGAAATTGGGTAACAGTGAATGCAAAATATATGGAAAATGTTTTGAAATAGCCCCGATTTATGGGTACCACCCCATTTGTGGTATTTTGTAGGTCCTTGCTTCATTATCCAACCGAGGCACCTATAATTTCGGATATCGAGTTTTCAGAGGATAGAATACCTCCTCGCATATTAAAAACGCCCTTGTTTCGAACTCGTCCTCATAAAACCGAAAGTAATTACAGATAAACGTGTATTTTTGTTAAAGAAAACAAGAAAACCACAGTACCTCTTTATATTCGAGAAAAACAAAATGTTCGACTATTTTACAAAATCGTTCGACTATTGTGCTAAAAAATTTTCAAATCACACTTTTACAATCAGAGCTACATTTTCACCTACTAAATTTTCAACATTGCAATTATTTATTAAAAACCAAGTTTGATGTTTGTTTTCACTAATTAGGAAAACATTTATCACGGCGGCATTGACATATTTCAAGCATTTTCTTCTATTACATTACCAGAAGTTACTCTACAATTTCATTTCATTTTTATACTTATCAGCTGTCTGAGCTCCTAAAAGTATGCCTCGTGCATACATCACTTGAAACAAGTTATTGTGATTACAACGAAATTAACAACAGAAACGTAAACATGACTCATTCATGAACAACAAAAAATAATTCTATGCCATTTTATCCTCTCGCTCTCTTTCATTCTCACTCGCCCTCACTTCTCTTTTTTTGTGACTTTGAATGATGATTTTTATTGTGTGTTTACGTATTTTATTTCCATTTCTATTTCCCATTTGTTCAGTCTGTGTTTTTTTTGTTCTGTGGTTTGTTGTTGTGTGCAAACGACGTAGAATAAAAAGTTGGCAAAATAGTATATCCTGTAGTTGTAAAATAGTTCCTAGTACAACAGGTTGTTGTACGTAACAAGGCAGGATGGTAAGGGCAACAACAACGACACAGATAGCGACGAGGATAACATAAAAACTGAACTTAAAAACTATGATGACGACGATGATGATGTTGAAGTGTTGTGCTCGCATTAAATAGTTAGCGGCAATGGCAAATAGAGTTTTGTGACTCTACAAAGGCAGCGGCAGCATCAGCCGGCAGTCAACAACATGCCGCAGTTTGCCATTTGCTGTGGTTGGAGGGAAAAAACGAACTAACTAACTGACTGACTGTGTGAGAGACAGGGTTTTCCCCAAACTAACAAAACACCGTAGAACGGACAGACAGACAGCTATCCAGTATGTCTGTATGTATGTATGTCTGCCTCTCTGATGCTGTTGTTTGATAATAATAACGCATATAAGTAAACACTACAACTACCACCAACTACCGTCAAGAGACAAACAGACATACAATCAGTTGTTCATCCAGCCACATATGTAGCCATTCATAAAATATAGGTCGCCATGTGAAAAAGTTCTATTGGCAAAAAATCCCATAGACACACTCACACACATACCCTTCTCACACTCTCATAGATCAACAGTAGTTGTAGTACAGCGAATCAGGGTTTACATTTGAATGTTGCAGGCACACATAACAAGACCAGCAGCAACACAAAAAACCGCTGCACTACTGTTGAATGAATGCAATAAAAAAGTACATACATATGTATGCATGTATGTATGTACACACACGAGTACATGCAGCAACATGCGAATCGAATAGCTTTTGCCTTGGCACACCAACGAAAAAAACAAATTGGAATGCACAGAGAAATTTTAGGAATCCAAAGAACGACTACCGGCAACCGAAAAAAAAGAACTCAGAACCCAACACTTTTTTCACACTCTCTATGACAGAGTTAAACGGCAAACATGGCGAACAGCGGAAAAAGTCATAAACTTGGAACACTTGGCGGTCCCATCATAGCCATAGCCATCGTCGTCATCATCATCGAGATCTAGGCTGAATGTTCATTTCTATGCTGTTTTTTATGCATCACGAATTTCACGCGCCAGACATGCACAAAGTCGCGCTTTCTCTCTAAATGCAATCATGTGGCTGGCTGCAGCAGCAGCAAGTGCACGGTGATGAAGGTATTTTGGGAAAATGACCGACTGACGGCTAAGGCTGGTCAATTTACCCTCAAAAACAAAACAAACAAAACAATGAGCCCAGTCAACGGGCACTGATAAGGACTGACAAGAAAAAAAAACATTGTTTTGGACCACATGGCGTATGAGTAACGGTGGAAACCATTTGTTGCTTGCCATCATTTGGAAAGGAGCAGTGCAACACAACCACCATCACCAACAAAAATAACAACAAGAAAAATACAAAACAATTAAACAACGTGTGAACAACACGAACACCCTGTGTGAATGTTTGTGTGTGTGTGTGGCAGCTGAGGTCGTTTTTGGCTTTGATTCCATTACACACACCGAAATTTTTGAAAACGGATGCGGAAATGTATTTGTAATTGCAACAGTCACGACGAGTGACGTGCCATTCACACCTACAACACATCTATGCATGAATGTTCGTTGTTGTTATTTTTGCATACAAATGCTGTTGCGTAGGGTTTGTTGGTATGGGGAAAGGAAAGTGAAATAATTTCGTTTCCATTGAGTTTTTATTGTGGCATGAGCTATTCTGCTCATGTGATGTGATGTGGTGATGATGATGATCATGGTGTATGTAAGGCACAACAACAACAACAACCAAAGAAAGTTTTTCATAATTTTGACCTTGATATTTTTTCGTTAGAATTTTTCTTATGCTGTGCTGAAGAAGAAGAAGCAGCAGCAAAAAAATGCGAACTATAAAATAAAACACTTTTCTTTTCCAAACATGGCAAATATTTGAATCCGTTGCGGTGGGAAAAGCGAAGTACGTGTCGCGTAAATTTTAGCAAGAAAAAGGACCTACATTCAGAGAATGTACACTCACTACCACTTCGAAGAGAACATAACCGGGTAGTTGACGAAAAAGTTTTTATTTGTTTTTCATAAGTGCACGCACTTTCGATTCTTTGGATGGAGTTGGATGCCAGTTGAAGTGCGGTTTGATGTGGGTGTGGGCGAAAGCAACAGATAAATATTTGCGATACGATTTACGTGCTTTTTTCTGTTGTGTAAAGAAATTTGTGTTGGTGGATACAGGAAATATAAGATTATTACCTCGCGAGGGCTATACTAAGAGTTGCATGGCACCATCTGACCCTTTTTAAAACAGCCACATCAAGGCCAATTTAAAAAAAAATATTTTCGAGTGTCTGTTTCAAATATTATTTTTTAAACCAAACACTTTTATACAAAATGTAAAGGGTCACAACAATGCTTTAAAAAATATTTTTTTATTTTTTTAAGGCTTGGATTTTTTAAAAATATTTTTTTCGTGTTCTACATGAGTCTTGGATGATTTTAAAAATATTTTTTATGGACGTAGATTTTTTGAAAAATATTTTTTTTTCAAGGAATCTACGATGCGTGGATTTTTTAAAAATATTTTTTTCAAGGCGTGAAGTTTTTACAAGGATATTTTAAAAATAATTCTATCAAGGCGTGGATTTTTAAAAATTATTTTTTCAAGGCGTGGATTTTTAAAAAAATAATTTTTAAAAATAATTTTTTCAAGGCGTGGATTTTTTAAAATTTATTTTTTCAAGGGTTTTTTAAAAATATTTTTTTCAAGCTTGAATTTTTCAAAAATATTTTTTCAGGGACTCTACGAGGCGTGGATTAAAACAAAAATGAAACGTAATTGTTTCTTTCCTGAGATTAAATTCTCAATTATCAAACCACCGGCATTGTAGGTAGGTTGTTGACATTAAACAACGAAAAACGGATCCACGTCCTCTAATATGCTGTTGTGACATCACAGCTCGTCAATATCTTGAGAATTTAATTTCTTGGAATTCTTTAGAATTTTGTTGTCATTGTAACATCTCTATCGCCTCTATGCCTCCCTTATGGATCTCCGGGTTTTCTATCGTCTTTTGACTTTGATATGTTGTAGCTAACAATGAAAGTGTTGTCTGTTACCCAGAACAAAGATTCAAAGAAAGTGTTCTGCTTCACTCCTTCGGAAAAAACACCACGCATTGTTGTGTCTTTTTTTTTGGCATTCAAAAAAACAGACAAAATCTAAAGCAACAGTGTGAGTAAATGCGACGCGCTGGGTGTATGCCAGAAAAAAAGAAAATTCTCCAAGGATTACAGTTTTGTTTTGCTTCCTTTTCAAGTTCATAATGTCAACAATTCTGGTTAAGCGGCAGTTCACACACACACACACACCCATAAACATAATGCTAAAAATGAATACTCACATTTATTTTTTTGTTTTGGTAAGAATTTTCACATATAAAGAAAAACAAATGAGGGGTTTTGTTATATTTTTCCTAGACAAGGCGGAAGGACTACTTCACGTCATGTCTGAAGCAGTGCAATTGGAATCCTTAAATGAAGAAAAAATGGAAACAAGATGACGTCGTCAAAGAGACAAAACAAATTGTGAATGCGAAAAAAGCTGGAAACAGTTTTTCACACACTCGCACTGATACATACATATTTATACTGTAGCGGGAAGTGAAAGCAAGGCGTAAAGCGCAAAAAAGGGAAAGAGTAAAAACACAAGGATCCCCTAGCAGACGACATCGCCAACAACATGTTGTAGGTTGTTGTTTGCTGTATCATGCTTACAATACAAATAGCATGGCATAGCCCAGTCGACTCAGTCAATGAATGCTGGCTGGCTGGTTGGATGGCTGAAGGAGTCTGACTGTGTCGAGTTCAAGTTATATTTGTATTCATTTTCTTTTTATGGCTGCAGAACGGCTATGGACCCCCTATGTCCCGATTTGTACGATGATGGCCTTCTATTTCCCGGCATTTTTACATGATTTTTTTTGCAATGTTTGCTTTCTCCCCATTTAACTTGGATATTTTTCCCTATGATTTGGCATATCATTGCTACGCAACTTTTGCTTTTTTTCTACTCTTGTCTCCATTACCCAACAACGGCGTTAGGAACTGCTGTTGACAAAGAACAAAAAAAAAAGAAGGAAAAACTACAAAAAAGAATACAGACGGTTAGCATGTTGCTGGGTGCTGGAGAAAAAAGTCTGTGTCTGGGCCGTAACGGAAGTGATACTTTGTGCAAAAGATGAAAAAAACCCAAACATACACAGAGAAACAGCAACATTCATTTACACATTCATGCGAATAATATAGACACTAACTCACTTGCCATCTTGCCATCACATTGAAATTGGAAACCTTTGCCGTCTAACAAAGTCTAACATCTGGCATTGAGGGAATTCCCAAGTTCAAGCAGCAGGACAATTGTATAAAGGAGCAACAACAACAAAAAGAAAAATGAAATGGAAAAAAATCACCATCAACAACAAACAGACGATGAAAATAAGGCAAAAATCTTAAATACCTGTTTGAGTTGTTTCTTTTTTTCTCTCTCTATGTCTGTCTGTCTCTGGGCAAAAGTCGTCAGTAATGAATGGATGAATGGCAGAATGAATGAACCAGCTACCGAACGAACGTACAAATGCCACACTTTTTCCACAAACTCTAAGATAAAAATAGAAAGTTTTCCACAAATTCTTCAAAAAAAAAGGCAAAAATTCTTTTGCCTTTCTTCGTCTTCTTCTTCTTCTTTCCGTTATTATATATTTCCTTATCCTTGGGAGACCTTTCTTTCATTGTGTTCAACATCTTTTTGGGTAATACAATTTTGTTTGCAATAAATATTGTTGTTGTTGTTATTTTTTGCTTCGATGAATAAAAATAGATTACAGATTAACTTTTTTGCTCTCCAAAAAGGCAAACCGAAAATTGAGGTCAATAAACTTGAGGGTTTTTTCCAGTTCAAAAGTTTTCGATCTACTTTAAGAAGTCTGTTGAACCGTTTTGTATTCTTTTATTATTTTGATTTGTTGGGTGTGTGTGTGTGTTTTGAGTTGAAATTGATGATGATGATGACGAATAAAGGAATTTAAATGGGAATTTTGTCGTTGATTGAATTTTATTTAAATGTTCTCATTTTTTATTTTGTAATGAAATTCTATTGAATTTATCAGGAAATTAAATTCAAAGGAAGTGTATATCGGAATTAAGGAGAATACAGAGAGATTAGAATAATTTAAATATATAAATTTGTCTTATGGGGATAAATGACATTTTTAATAAAATGTTTTGTCTATTTGAAGCAACAATTGTTTCTGAAAAAAGGAAATAAATGGCATAAAATGTCAAAAAATATTGAGGCAAGAAATATCTGTTGATACTCGAAAAATTTAAAGAAAATTTATTTAAATAAAAAACATTTTCAGAACTGTCAAAATAGAATATTTTCAAAAGTATAGAACTCGACAATAAAATCATGACCTATGAGGTGGCATAAGTTTTATATCACTTATACCACCTCATAGGTCATGATGCCTTTGCAATTTTAATATATATTAGGGAGTATAATTGATGGAAAAGTTAAATTAAAAAAAATAAAATAAAATAAATAAATAAAGATTTACAAGGCGATGCTCCATAAATGATTTTTTTTTTAATATTACCAATTATTTAAGTGAACGCGTATGACTAACAACAATACTCATACGCTTCAGGTCACTATGGTCGTATAAGTAATATAAATATTTAAATAGATTTGATAGTAAGGAAACACATGAGGTGCGATATCAAGAAATATTGAGTAAGAAAATGTTTTCTAATACTCGAAAAACTGAAAGAACATTTTCAAAATAATATTAGTACTCGATATATAAATTCATGGTCAATGATATGTTGAATTGATAACTATAGGCATACGTGAAATGGGAAAAAGTTAACAAAAGAATTAAAGTAAAAAAAATGTTAACAGTAATCTGAAAAATTCTGTAAAATTTATTTTTTCTAGAAAATATAAAAATTTATTATGTAAATAAGGGTGTATGCTGGACAAAAGAACTCATACGCTTCAGGTCACTATGGTTGTATAATTAATATACATATTTAAATTGTTAAATTGATTAGAAAATATGAAAAAAAGGTTAAGATGTCGAAAAACTGAATCAAGCTATATTTACAGAACATTTTCAAGTTAATATTAGTACTCGGCATATGAAATCATGACCTATGATACTTATAAAATATATTTTCGGTATAAATAGAAACTGTTATTCAGTACGTACGGGCGTATGCTGCACATAAGTACTCATACGCTAGTGGTCACTATGGTCGTATAAGTAATAAAAATATTAAAATTATGATATTGAATATTTTACATGTTGCAAAAAAAAAATAAAAATTATAAAAAAAACAAAAAAAAAATTAATTATCCTTTCCCAATTACTTTCCAAAACGACTTTCAAAAATAAAAATTATTTTTTAAAAGTGAAAACATCGTTCAACAAAAAAATATTGCTTTGCTTTTAAATGTTGCTTAAATTTATATACTGACTATTCCTAGCTACAGCAGTATTTGCATTTGGCCTTTTGAGCTCCGCATTTCATGAAATAAGACCGGAGTGCTCATTTTATTACACGTACCTTTTTTTAAATTTAACAGATTTTCTATGAAATTATTCTTGATTAACGCCGTTCAGTTTGTCATAAAATTTGAAATTTAACAAAAGGCAAAATAAAAATTTTATCAAAGTCCAATGTGTTTACATTTTGTAAAGAGAATGAAAATTGTAATCACCAAATTCATGACTACGACCGCTATAAAATTTGAAATTAACAAAAGGCAAAATAAAAATTTTATAAGAAGGCCAATGTGTTTACATTGAAAATTGTAATCACCAAAAATCTTGTTCGGAACCCGAAATCTATGCAAAATTTTCAAACAAACTTTTTACGATGAAATCATAATTGCTCTGATGAAGTCTTGCAAGGATCTTCGATTATTCAGAGTAGTTTTCGATTTTCTCTTTATAAAATAAAAAAAGTGTTACTAGTACGGGAACAGACCAATTACTTTATTTCAGAATTAATTATATTTATTAAAAAAAAATATTTATGAGCGAAAAGGCTGTGGAGCATATACGTGATAAGCTTACTATATCCCACAGTTCGATATTCGTGATTTATTAACATTCTATAAAGAAAGAATTTTTCTAAATTATAATTTATTTTGAAATATTATTATAAAAGGTTTATAAATAAGGTACATTTTATTTGGCTAATTTTAAGCGTGCAAGAGAGCGTATAAGTTTTGACAAAACTCATACGCCACTGTGTCCTAAATAGAAGGTAACTACTTTCCAATTAATTTAAAAAATAAAAATTGAATAAACATAAATTAATTTTTCTTCCTAAAACTCTATTCAGCAATAAATAAACTTAATTTTTTTCTACAATATCGATTTATTTATAAACATGTCCTGCCAATGTCCTCTTTGCCAACAGCAGCAAAAACAAGCAATTTAGGAAAATAACAACGCCTTTTTCGTGATATCAATACACGGAAAATCGAATGCCATACAGGCACATACCACCTCTGGCAAGGCGAAGAAAATTTCTGAGAAAATGTCTGACGTTGTGGTCAGCAACAAAAGAAGGATATAATATGTGGTCGTTATGCATTTACCACACACCACCACATCACACCTCTCTTTACACACACACACACACTTACTCGCATTACAACACCGACTTTGGAGAATGCCAATGAAGAAGGGGGCCAACAAGAAAATGCGCTAAAAGAAATCTTACTTTTAGTTACTATGGCCATTTTGGCAAGGATGTTGATGATGTTGACGATGACGACGGCATTGACGACAGTTGCGGCGTTGAACTCGAACCCCGTTGTTGTCTCCAGTTGTAGCATTTCAAGAGACAATGTCAAAATACTCGATGCGCGCATACAACAAAATGTTTGCAGTCAGCATTGCCAAGTAAAGTAAAGCAAAGAATGAACGAAAGAATGGAAGAAGGAAAACAACAATGGAGAATGGCAACTTTAGTTGGTAAAACTGTGAAACTCGACACAAAACGAAGCAAGAGAATTTAAGCAACACAGCCACCACCAACAACAACAATGACAGTGACGGCCAGGACATGAACTGAGACAAAGGCAAAGTGGTGGAAATATGCGACAGTGGCAGTGGACGGCAGAGTAAGAGACACAGACACCACGACAAAGACAAGAATAGAAAGCCACACGTACACACACACAGAACTACACTCACATGCAACTGATGCATGCACATGTATGCGAGTTGTTGTTGCTATTGCTGTTTCTGTCTCTGTTGGTGTGAGCTTTGAGGTTGGCAATTTTTACTGCGCACTCGGCCACAGACACATACGCAGAACTCTAACAAAAATCAATAATTCTCAGACAAAATTCCTCACTCTTGCTGTTGTCGCTGAGGCGTCGTGTATACACATACATAGACATAAGAGTTTTGCTTGTGTATTTTCCGCATACAGACAGAGACACACACTCGCACGTACACGACAGAAAACCGCATCAAGGGTAAAAGTACTAAAGTTTTCCCAAAGAGTTTCGTTGTTGTCATAGTATGAGTGTTGTGCAAATAAAATGAGAAATGTCTGGCTTGCTGGCTGACTGTATATGTATGTGTGTGCGTGTGATTGAGTGTGTATAAAATGTGCATACAATTTCAAAAGCATTTCCGCTTTGTGTATATATTTTGCCATGTTGGCATTATTCTTTTGCATGTTTTACTTTGCGTCATTTCTTCTTCGTTGTCGTCGTCGCTGTTGTCATCGTCTGCCTTATTACTTCGTTTACAAATTCGCTATTGTTGTCGTTGTAAAATGGGATTTCCTTTCGCTGGTATGCAGCAGAAATGCCCTGTAAAACTTGTCATCACCAAATGCCAAGCCGCCTATATGTATGCTACAATTATTTCTTTCTTTTTTTCTTGCGATAGAAAAGAAATGCATTGAGATTTTCTTTTCAGCAGTGTTCGTGTCGTCAAAACAGAAACAGAAACTAGAAGCTCAAGTTCTCGTTCATCAGATTTCTTTTGTTTGTTAATTTCCTTGCACTAACACACATACATATCTGCATTTGTGGTTTTTCTTGAATGCCTGTGTGAGTGTATATGGGGGGAGGGGGAATTTTCCAACAATGCAGTTTTCTTGAATGTCCTGCTTGCACTTTCTCTTGCTCCAACTTGTCATTGTCGTAGCCCTCACAGCAGGCCTAGGCCCAGACACTCTTCGTTATTCTCTTTTGCGCGTCTTTATTGATTTTGCCTTAATTGAATGTGGGGCTTGAGGCTAGGTGGTAGTGGTGGTGGTGGTGTTGGTGGTGGTGGTGTTGGTGGAGGTGATGTCTTGTGTTATTCGTCCACGAATGGTAGGGTGTAGGTGTCGGGGGTTAAGAAGTAAACATGAATGTGTGTGTGTGTAGAGGAAGAAAAACAACAACAATTTTGTCAAGGGTGGGGTTAGACCTCAACCTAACAAGGGACTTAGGAAATGGTTTCTAATTTACCGGGGAAGTATGGGCGCGATGTTGATGAATGAATTTGCCAACGTAGCTTGAGTGTGAGTATGTCTGAGTTTCTGTTTCTCCTTTAGTTGAGCAAAACAAAAATATGCTTGGAATTTGCTGTTCAATGGGAATATTTTTCCGTATCCCATTAACAAATGTTCTAAAAAGGTTAACATTTTTTTGAAATATTTTATTTTGTAAAATTAAATATTTAGAATTTTTTAGAAAATTGAAAATGTAATTTCACAATAAAATAATTTCAAAATTGTTTTGTTTTAACAAAATAATCGCACCTCCTCAACCTCCCAAAATTTGATTTGAAAGTGGAAAAAAATCTCTCACACACACACACAAGTTCAACATTTATTTGACCTCACCCCTGTTGTTATTGTTTTGTACTATGTATTTTTGTTGTTGTGTTTATTTTGTGGTGGTAATGGAGAGGTGGTGGATGGGGGCGAGGTGTGGAGGGTTATTTCGAAAATGTAAGGTGGTTGGAGGATGACAGTGCTTTCCTATATATATATTTTCTCTTCTTCTCTTTTGCTTTTTATTTTCGTGTGAATATTTAACCATTATTATTATTTATTTCTGCTGATGCTGTTGTTTCGCCAGCTGCCCTCTCCCCAACATCCTCACCATTTCTGGTGTCTTCCCCCCTTGTTGCCCCTCCGTATAGTCCGCTGAAATTGAAATTTGTGGCTGGCTACATACGAACGAACGTACGTATGAATGTGTGTGTGTATTCTCCTCCCCCTTTCTTGTTGGAGCTTTAGGCTTTTTCGCCATTGTGTCTGTGTATTGATATAGAATATTTACCATACCCACACACACTTACATGCATTGTTGTGTTTTCTTTCCACTTTAACATTTTGTTTTATATTCTTATTTATATTTCATAAATTTAAATTAAAAAAGAAAGGAACTACTTCCCTTCCAATGCAGGTTCTGTTCTCCAGTCGCGTTATCGTTGTTTTTGTGTTTATTCGCTTTTCAATTTCATTAACATTAATGTGACCTTTTCAATGTGATTTATCTTCATTTGAGTGCCCTTAATTTGTAGTTTTTTTCTCTTTTTTTTAATGAAAACGAAAAATTAAGCATTCTCTTGGTGTAGTTTCAAAAAAATATTTTGACTAAATATTGAAATTTTGGTCTGTATTCATACACGAAATATTCAAATTTATATAGAAGAAACATCAAATGTTCGATTAATAGTAGATGCTTGCAGGCTCTGGAACGAAGAAACTGTAACAAAAACAAAGAGGATTCTCTTTATCTTTATATTTAATAAACATTGTATGGATTGTGTTAATTTTTTTTTTTCAAGCAAATATGTTGCATACTTTGTGCGGTATTGTCGTCAGTAAATTATATAGAATTTCGTTGGAATACTAAATAAAATTTATTTATTTAAATTTTGAAAAAAATCGGCCTCACAAATACACCCATGTTTAATTAAAATTTTCTACATGAATTTTTGTTGCCTACTTTCAGGGGTGTTAGAAATAATATTGATAATATCGTGTAGGAATTGCCGAACATTTGGAGTTATCATTATATGAGGGGCTATGCCTAATTGAGGAACGATATAGATCAATTTCGAACCCAAGATTTTCGTTTTCTATTAAAATTCGGTTGAAAAACGCGTTCATGTATTCTAAAATACCGAAAATTGGGGGCATATGGGAGCTACCCGAAAACATTTACTTATATTTATAATTTTAAATTAAAAAATTGTATATTGTATGAAGTATTTTTTTTATAGAGTAGAACTAGATTTTGATGTAAGATATTGTTATTTTCAGTTCATCGTCCGTCCTCGCCTCTGTTGGACAACTCTCTAACATGTTGCCCATTTTCATTTCTCCGTGCGTAAATATTGACAATTTTATATTTAGAAATAAATTAATCATCCATACCCCCATATACCCTTTTAAATAATTAAGGGATGATGTACAAACCGGTTTATAAATATTTAATTTTAATTAAAAAGAAAAAAAACAAAAGCCCTCTTCCTCCTTAGTTCCATTATAGATTAATGGAGATTCCGAAAAGGAAGGGTGGGAGTAGAATATTGCCATAAATCTAAATAAATATCTAATGTAAATATGTATGTTTGAAATAAGCAGAAGGTATGCAAAAGCTTTTACAAATGGCCATATTTATATTATATATTAACTGTATATACTTACATACAAATAAAAATTTATTCTGATGCCATAATGTAAAGTATGGAACTTACCTAGAATGTAAAGAAAGAGAAAATAAATTTTAATTAGTAAATTGTTTAGACAAGAATTATGGTTTATATAAGATAAAAAAGAATTTTCACAAAAAAAAAAAAAAATAAATAAATAAATAATTTATTTATTAATTTAATAAAACAAAAAATAAATAAAAACGTTTCAGGAATTTGAAATATGTATTGATGTTTCTCGACAACGCCTGCGAACCAAATTTTAAGAATTATTTTTAATTAATATAGATTTGTATTTTTTCTAATTTTCAACTATAAATCTATAATCCGGATTGTTTGACTCTAAAAATTTCCATTAAATAACTTTATTCTTCGAAAAAAAACTATTTCCGCTATCCCGAAATTAACCAATTTAAGGGGACCTTCTCCATTCTCGATTTTAAATTTTCAAGATTTTCATTGGGCTGGTAAATGAACACCAATGCATGTTAAGGTTTGTAACTTTTAAGGCATGATAACTCCTCATTGGAACATCGGAATCCGAAAAATTCCAACGGTGTTAGAAAGAGTACATGCCCGGGAAGTAGAATTATAGATTTATCTCAAAAATTAACAAAATGGCGGACCTTTTTTTTAAATTCGCTTATTTTTTACCCAAACTAAGTTAAAAAATGAGAAAGTTCTTAACCGATTGGCTAGTTCATACGATAGCTATACACTCCCAGAGAAACGTTTCAAAATTTGGAACCGATTGGATTATTAGTTTTTGAGTTATCGTGCCCGTCATTCATAGAGACACTGCTTCGAGAAAAATGCGTTTAAATTTTGAGAATCACTCTTGCCGTCACAATAAATCGCCTATATATAATATAGGCGGATTAGTGAGATATTACTGTATATTTATATGTAAAATGAGTGAGGGAGAGAGAGAGTCATTTTTATTTATTAACGAATAAGACAATTTCATTCGAAAGCAAATCGAATCGATAATAATGCCAATAAATTAAAATGTAATCTCCAAATATAAAATGTTTGTATCGTAAATATATAAATATGTAAATTTTTAGTACCATATATAAATGTAATATTTATGGTATATATGAATGTGAAAAATACCAATATAAATAATTACATTTATTACAACTAATAATATTAATAACCATGCCTTTGTTATATGGGGACGACAATGGTGGCTATGATGTGGATGGATGGTGGTGGTATGTAAACGGCATACCAACCACACCTCTGGTTTAATTTTGTTTTAGGGTGTGTGAGTGTTTAAATTATAGGGCTTTTTATTAGTGTACAGTGTTGAAAAAGTAATTTTAGGGATGACAGATATCTACATTTTTATGAATTTTCATAATGTGCTTTCCCTTCATAAAATATTTTACATTTTTTTAAGAAAATGTTTTTGAACTATGAAAAAGTTTTAGTGCCTTGGAGGTACTGGAACAAGATATAAAAATGACTACATATACTTATTAAATATAGTCAATAATATTATTAAATATATTTAAGAAACTCTTAAATATTCGCGATCGCTCAGACCTAGGGTATATCTAATTGGAATATTGCAATTAAAACTCTAATATTTTTTTACCAGTTTTTTTTTTGTATTGGTTGCTTCCACATTTTTATATTATTTTTTATAATTCATAATATTAAATGTGGAAATACAATTGAAGGCTTGAAAACTTTTTCTTATACGAGAAACTTAATTTGTATCAAAGTTTAATGTAATTCAGAAACATGTCACATTTCATAATAGTATGCTGCCAAAATAATTTGTATTTAAATTTTCAATTATCGTCGTCAGTTCTCCGCTCTAATGTTTGACGTTGCTTTGCGTTGAGTTGTAATGTTGTGTAAATTTCGAGAGCGTCGACAGCAGCAATAAAAGGAAGCAGGACAACAATGAGTTTTGTTTTGTTGTGTTGCAGTATGGCTATGGCATTGTGGTTGGCCAGAAACAACACACACACTCACATACATTCCCAATTTACAGATGTACAACAACACATTACATTTTTTGTGTGGACAGGTATGATAATGTAAATTTTTGTTATATTTAATTTATGTGATGAAATACAGACAAACACACTCACACACACACACCAGGATGTACATAGGTTATACAGTTATTGTGCATTTTAAACAATTTTATTGTAAAGTTGGCATTATTTTTGGTACACAGCTAATGTAATTTTGTTTGTTGGACGTAGAAGGATGCCGATGATGATGATGATGTTGTTTTTGTTGTAGATTGGTGGGTGTGGGGTTGGAAATGAGGTTGATATTTTTTTGTCGACGTTGTATAACAATAACATCGAGCAATTTACAACGAACACCAGAAAAATGGGAAAAGCAAAACATTAAGGAAATAAAGGACATTGGAAAAATGTAAAGTAAAGGCAGCAGAATGAAGATAGAGAGGGAGCTGAAGAGAGAAAGCAAGAGCGCCATAGCGGAAGGAAGTTACAACATAAACATAAAATTGTATATTGAAAAAGAATACAACAACAACAGAAAAAATTCGAAATGAACAGTAAAATCAGCACTGATCTACATCATTTTCAGAAGAAAGAGATATTTTATGAAATCTAGTAAATAAATAATAATAATAATAAATTTTTATCCAGAAGTGTATCAATAATTCTTCTTATATTTATTACATATCCTCATGTCCTTGTGGGACTTTTTCGTCCTTATTTTATTGAACCGTAATCTAAATACCACAAACGTGATATTTTGGCCTCCAAATACTAGATAGGGTTCTCAAAGACAAGAAATGTTCGTATGGATTTATCTTTCTTTATATATAAAATCTGGTTTTTAAATTTATGCCCATTAGACTTCAAACCCCATCATTCACTCTAAAGATTTATGGAATAATTGAAGTTATTAAAATTAGGATTAAAACGGAATAAAAGTGCCGTTGGAAGGCAAGACAATTGTTTTGCAATCGCCTTCAGATTCCACGGATGTCCTCACCAAATATCGTTTTGCGAATTTTTTAATAGCAAACAGACACATTTATAAAGATTTGACAACTTTCGATAACAACAACAGCAACAGCAATAAAATATTTATGGCAATAACAACAAAAAACCGAAATAACAATAATGATCAAGCGAAACATGAAAATTGGAATGGAATATATTTCGGGGTTTTTATGCGAAGAACAATAACATAAAAATAAACAAAATTCATTTAATGGGATTGATAACAGAAATAACTTAAGTCGAAATTATTAAAAATATATGATATTGTTGTACAATTATTTTACTTCTGCTCCTAGTGGATTAAAGGAAAGACACTTGTGCTCTGGCTGGCGGCTTTATTGAGAGTAAACTATTTACAACTTACACACTAAACATGAAATCTTAATACTACGAATATTTACATGGTGGTGTGTAGGTTACACTAGGCGAACTCATCGCAATTAGTCAACGCAATTACTCAACGCATGTATGTTGTGTGTTGGAAAGTCCGTAACGTGGACATTCAATAATTACAACAGATATATAAAAAAATATAAAGTTAATATTACTTTGAGATTCCTGAGAAAAGATATTACGATTTGTTTATTTTAGAATAAAGTGTTTATTTATTTTTTTTTTTTTGCAGCAGTAGCTCAGAAATTCTCTCAAAGACTAAATTAGTTGTTTCAGAGATTTAGTCATTTTCTTCAGCCCACAAAATTTTAAAAAATACACAATAATTTTTCGTACAAATTATTTTATTGTACTTCTCATAATTTTATTTGTTGCATCATAAGATAATATCTTTTGAAACTTCTTGACATAGGTCACTTTTACAAACAACATGCTGCTAGATGAAGGGCTGCTGGTTTGCATTTTTTTTTGCTACCGACGTTCTTGCTGCTGCTGCCGTTGTTGAGTCATTTCAAGTTGCTTTTCAATTTCGCGAAAAACAGGATATAAACGAAAACAAAATTGAAATAATGTTTTGGGAGGAGTAACACACACACACGCACACGAAAAAAGTGAAAAACAACATTGCAACGCCGTAGTACAGCAGAGAACATAACAACACGAGACACGAGCACAAAACGAAAAATAAAATAAATTTTTAAAAATGTTTAACAAAACATGAAGAAGAAGAAGACGAAACAGAAAACAACAACATCAGAACAACAAGATCCAATGTTGTTGCAGCAGCAGCAACAGCAACGACAGCATCATCATTAACAACATTACCTTCCTTCCACTTCTCGGGCAAACAAGGCCTTGGAAGTTCACCAGGTAATGCGATAAAACTTGGAGCCTTGTGAAGAAGAAGAAGAAGAAGGAGGAGGCATGGAGATAGATTGTGGACTCTGGTCTTTTGGTATTGCCAGCTAGGTCGCTGGGGCCAAACGATTGCCACTAAGCCAGTTCTTTGTATTTACCTTTGTTTCAGCTCTGAATTGCTGCAGTAAAAATTGAGCTTGATCTGGTCGGCTAAAAAGGGTCCAGAGCTCTCTGCACAACAAAGCCAGCGAGCGAGCAATAAAAACCGAAATGAAACTTTAACTCAAAAAAAGCCATAAAACGTGACCGGCCATTTTTCAATGTCAGACAAAAATATTTCTACAGTCAATTCTACTTTTTGTTTTTCGTTTTATTTTTTATTTTTTGCCGCTTGTCTTTTTCTGCATGTGTGTGTGTGTGGTTTGCCTGAATATGGATGGATGTTGCTTGGTTGTGAGAATTTTCGTTGGATGGATGGATGGATGCATGGTCCTCGCTATGGTTTTTCGTAATGACGCGAATTCGCGATTTTGTTATTCTCAATTCTGCGTGCTGAATGTGTTGTGGGTTTTGTTGCTGTTGTTGTTTTTGTTTATCGTATTTTTATTACGTCGACTGGTTGGAATGATGGTTGGTCGGTGGGTCTGGCCTGGTCTGGTTGCTTGGCTGCACGTGGTGATTTGTATTGTTTTAAAATATTACCGCTTTCCTTCCTTGTAAAATGAAAATTAATGTTGTAATTTGTTGAACAAAACAACAACAAAAATAGCAACGGAAGGAACAAACAAATGATGGAAAAAAATATTTGTATGTATATGGGGAAAGGCAAAGAAAAAAATTGTACACATGCGTTTGTACCCCTAAAAATATTCTATGAGGTTGTTTTTATTTTTGAACTGAGATAAATATGTGTTTAATTTTAATGAAGAAGAATAACATTTGTTTGCATACAATTTGGGATATTATGTGACACACTTTTTATAAATCTTAAAAAAAATTTAAAAATCGGAATTTTTTAAATAAGTTTTTTATTAGTTTTATAAGTTGTATATTTTTAATGCCTTTGCATACATTGAGGCATTACTATAGATATAATTTCCGTCTCATCATTTCCCTTTTTATTTTATCAATTGTTGCGATTTACATGTACATTACTGTTCTACTTTTATATTCTGTTTCTTTGCAAGCAATAAAATACTTACACTACATAAAATTTAACCTCAATGCAAATTTCTTATTTATGTCTCAACTTATTTTGGTCTCAACTACATTTTTATATATTTATATGTGGAAATATAAAATTGTATATGTGTAATACGTAAATTATTAATTTTTATATATGAAAAACTACGAGTTGAAATTTTTGTTGCATACTTTTAGGCTTTGTCTTAAATATTTATTTTTTTTAAATAAAAAATATTACAAAACTTTTATAAGCTAAACTTATGTTAAAGTGTTTGTATGTGTTTGATATTTACTAAGAACCGCCCGCTCTCTCCCTTTCAGTGCCTTTCCATATCTTACATTTATTTTTTCCCTCCTGCCATAAATTGCCCTACCCATTTGGCCCTTATCTCCATCATTTCCTTTATTATTGTTATAATTTTAGTTGTTGTTGTTGCTGTTGCCATTATTATTGCCATTTCGGTGTTACTGCTGTAAATAAGTTTTGTTTACGTTTAATGGTGCATTAAAATTTATGAAAAATCAATGCTCAAATATTATAGTGTCGGCTCGAAAGCCGATGTGTACACAGGATTTTTGGTAGTTGTGGCAAAAGGAAAAAAATAATATACACACATACATTGTCTTGACTTATTGAAAAAGTTAAGTGAACCAAAAATGGGGTATGTGAAGAGAGCGAGAGAAAGGTCACAAGGGGAAAAAGTAACAATTTTGTTTTTTTACGATGGCAAAGTTTTGTTTGATAGGCATCAGTAAAAGACTGAATGAAAAAAGACTGAAAAAAAAATTAAAATACGGAATATTTTCCATACAAAGGTAAGACAAAAAGGGCCTTGAGAAAGTAATGCATACTTTAAGGAGAAAGATAAATAGGGGGATGGGAAATAATGGCAAATTTAAAATATTACACCAATAAAATAAAATGGAAGATCGGAATTTCGATCTGTTATATATCTGTTCTTCTAAATCATCTAAACTAGCTTAATAGTTTTTTGTAAAAAAAACCCGAAATTGTAACCTCTTAATTTTTAATAGTTAGCTGTTAAATACGAATCTGGAGCCAATTCAAAGCTAGCCATAAGTAAATATTTTTGGGTGTTGTTCATATTCAAAAATTGAAGATCTCCAGGAATTTTTTTCTAAATTCGAAAAAAAATTAATGGAATTAAAGCTATCATAAAATCCCGAAAAGTGAACCCCCTTAATTCTTAATAGCTGTTAAATACGACTCTTGGTCCAATAAATAGTCAGACCTAAATAAATAGTATACTTTCAGGGGCTATAACATATTAAAAGAAGCTATTTTATTTTGGTATAATTTTGCTTTAATTTATATGCAGATTTTTAGGCATTGCTCATATTAAAAAATATGAGATTTCAAGTAAATATTTTTTCTAAATTCAAAGAAAAAGTGAAAAGTTGCCATGGAATCAAAACCATCATGGTATAAAAATCCCGAACAGTGAACACCATTAATTCTAAAAGCTGTTAAATATCACTCTTGGGCAAATACATAGTTATAAATAAATAGTATACTTTTAGGGCTATAATTTGCAAATTTTTAGGAGTTGTTCATTTTCTAAAATTGGGAATATCTAGGAAACATTTTTTTCCAAATTCGAAGAAAATTTTAAAACATAGCCATGGAATAAAACCATTATGCAAAAGATTTAACGCCCTTAATTCTTAATAGTGTTAAATATAACTCTTGGACCAATACATAGTTAGCCACGAATAAATAGTATACTTTAAAATTCTACAACATACTAAAACAAGTCATTTAATTTTGCCATAATTTTGCTTCAAATATATTGCATATTTTTGGGTGTTGTTCATATTCAAAGATAGGGAATGTCCAGGAAATATTTTTACCTCAATTCGAAGAAAAAGTGAAAAACAATAGCCATCAGATAAAAGCAAAACCAATTGACTTTTTGTGCAATGACAATAAAAGGGAAATGCCTTCATTTGGCATCCATTTGTCTGTTGAAATCTCAAAGATTTTAAATGGAAAGTTGGATTTCAAAAATAATTTCAAATATTATCAATGTCTATTAATTTCATGATATATTTATTAGGAATAATAAAAACATAATTCCTAAATAACGACTTTCCAGTGACTACATTTTTAATTACCGTCCCTGCTTTTTAAGTAGCTAACCTGGCGAAATAATTTACATCCTCATGTTATCTAAATTGCCCTTAAAAATTTCACTGAGTCTGAAAGGAAGAAAACCTTGAAATTTTGTTTTTTTTTTCAATTGTTTCTCAAATTTTCAAGTGTTTATTGTTATTTAGAACTTTTGTTCGCAGTAAATGTTTTGCATACTTTTAGGAATGTTTGAAATTCAAATAATAGAGTATACTTTCAAGGTTTTTTTTATTATATTTAGTAAAAAATAAAACATATTTATGGATGTTAGTAAGATCAGAGGGGGGAAATATGCTCGTAGGGTTATGTTGAAAATAAACAAATACAAACAAACACATACACACATCAAAATTGAAAGTGAGAATTTCACTTTTCAACAGCTGATGCTGGATGCAAAAAAAAAATAACTATTTTTTCATATTTTATGCTTTATACAAATACATGTGTTTTTTTTTTAATTTTTAGTTTAGTTCGCACACACACATATGTTTGTTTGCATTTAAAAGCATAAAAAAATTACACGCAGATACACACATGTATATATTCATTCAAAAAAATAAAATAAACTACATACATATGTATGTATCGACACATGTTTGTAGTTTCATATATATATTTTTATTATTTTAATTTCAATGAAATGGCCAACATTTATATATCCTATCACAACTAACACCAAATGGCGATGAGCGGGGGGAGTTTCACTTCCCATATACATATATTTTTAACATTATGCAAAACAAAGAGGATTTGAACTTTTACTTTCCATTTAACCACAACAAAAGCAACAATAACAACAAAATTCAACAGGAATCATGATAACTGACATTTGGCTATCATCAGAGCAACACGTCATTGGTCGGTCATAAAACTATGTTTCAATAATTCAATATTTACTGTCACTTGTTCGTCACATTGTACGGATTATTCCCATACATGTATACCCAACCCATACGTAGGTGTATGTGTGTGCAGCTTTACAACCGGCTTTTGTGTCTAGGCCATAAAATTGAGTAATAAAAATAATAAAATTGACCAATTATTTTGGCTTAGCATTTCAACATGGTCATTTGCATTTTGGCCTATGTACATATCTGTCGATAGATTTATTTGTTGTTGTTTTCGTTTTTTTTTTTCATTGGAAGCAGAAGCAGATGAGTGGGAAAAACTATTGACATGTTGAATATTGGAATCACAGAATTGTGTTGGGATTTTTGTTTTTTCATTCATTCAAATACAAAATGTGGCAATGTTATACGCCACACATTCTCACATAGATTTCGCGCCATTCACATATATTTTTGGCACAACCAGCCAGCCAGTAGTGTTGTTGTTTTTCCATTTGCCCGGGATGTGTTTGTTTTGTTAGAGTCATAAAAAGTCGGTTTTTACATGCATAACATGACGTTTTAATGCTTGAAAGCGAAAGGATTTTTACTATTCGCCGGTTGGCAATAGTTTTGTAGTATTCGTTGCACTATGCAAAACGCAGTGGGGCAGGCGGCAGTCGGGACGAGGAAGTGATTTAAAACAATCAAATCTGCATGTATAGCGAGATACTGTGTCTGTGCCATGTACATGTTTTTTGTTTTTTTTTCTCTCGTACTTGTTTTTGTAAATTGCCAGACAACAACATGGTGGATGCTATGTTTGTTTGTTGTTTTTTTCCCTGAGTTTGCTATGAAACGTCATTTATAGATACATAAATACCTGCATGAATTCATATGTATGTATATATGCATGTTGTTATGGTTTTGTTTATGTACATAGTTTAGTGTCTTGCAAAGCAAAAAAAAAATACGATAATAACAAAACATAAATGCCGGCATTTTTTTAACGAGGATGTAAAAGAAAAGTAAAAAAGTAAAAATAATACATTTTAATTTTTTATAAAACCATAAAAATATATTTTTAATAATTTTGCTTATATGATAAATTTCAATGTGTGAGTATTTAGAAAAAAAATTATTGCATATTTTTAGGGTAATGCACCCTAAAGATATTTTAACAAATTTATTTTTCGTTATTAATGGACTAACATTTATGATTACAGTAAAAAACAAAATTATTGATATATTTATAGCATACTTTCCGGGGTTCAATATTATATTGTAATACTCCAGGGGTTCTGAGATACCAATTTTGTTTTGTTTGTTGCTTTTTTAGACCATTAAATAAAAAAACTTTCATAAAGAAAATGTTGATAATTGCGGTTTTTCGTAGATCTCCAATTTTATAAAACCTTAACAAATTAAATCACTTTTTTAAGGTGATTAAATCTCTTTCTTTTTTCATGGACTCTACAAGACAGATTTGGTTCATCAGAAGTAATATAAATATAATAACCGCTCAAAAGTATGCCATCCATATTTCTATAATTTTCTCGTGTACTATCTCAGAATTTCTGAATAATACTAATCATAATATAATATTGCATACTTTCAGGATGCTCGATATCATAAAAATTCAGAAATAAAAAATATATTTATAGATTTTTATATTTATAAAGTTCGATTTCATATACCAAACCCTATAAACCCATAAATAAATAACATTCTTTCAGGAGATACATATTGAAGCAAGCTGTTTTATTTGTATATAATTCTGCTTCAAATATTATGCATATTTTTAGGTGTTGTTCATATTCTAAAATAGGGGATGTCTAGAAAATATTTGTTTCTCAATTCGAAGAAGATGTGAAAAGCAATAACCATGGAAGAAAAACCATCATGGAATACAAATCTCGAAAATTGATCCCCTTTAATCTTTATAGCTGTTAAATACGACTCTTGGACCAATACATAGTAAGCCATAAATAAATAGTATACTGTAAGGGGCTACAACGTATTAAAGCAAGCATTTTATTTTTTATAATTCTGATTCAAATATTTTGCATATTTTTAGGTGTAATTCATATTCTAAAATTCGAGATATCTACTATTAAAGAAGAGTCATCTTTGGCTGTCAATAAAGCAGGCCCCACGTTTGGCGCCAGTGAAGAAATCGAAACAACAAGATTTACACTAATGTTGGCTACTCCATGTTTAGGAACTACTTCCAGCTTATGATCTAGTCCATCAACTTGGGCAAGCGTGGGTAATGATCTTAAGCCTTCAGTGTTCGCTTAAACGAATTAGACTCGGAGTGAAGCGATTTTATTGAAATTTGGGTTTGCTTAAGTACTACATTTGAGAAGCGAGATTCTAACCTAGGATTAATTGTATAAAAATGTAGTAATATCAGAGATGTAGGTTTTGGTACTATTTACGGACTATTTACATAAGTTACCGCTAATTTCAAATATTTAAATAATTGTTGCATTTTAGTATTCAAATGATCAATAAAACGTATGTGTTTATACTATAGTAATTAATATTGAATAAAAGTGGAGTTGATCCGCTTCACTATGATTTTTTTACATTCGAAGAAGAGAAAATCAATTTCCGCGCAATAAAAGCAAAGACAATTGATTTTTTTTTCAAATCATGCTAATTTAATTATAGCACACTTTTAGGGTTTTATTGAAAAAAAAAATTAAAATGATGTATTGCGACATTGTTGGTATTAAATTAAATTTTCTAGTTTTTTCTTTGTTTATTCAAATATTTTCTCAACCTCCTTCCTATATTATATGTAAAATAAAATCATAAAAATCCCATACGTTTACAGCCTCAATATGCCTTGTTGGCTTATACAAGATATACAAGACTATGGGAATTATGATCTTAAAGATGTTAAGAGTTATGGATAAGCCTAAGAATGGTAATGATATCTTCCATATATATGCATATTTGTCTATATGTATTTTTGTTTCTTTGGTTTTTTTTTTGCTGGCGGCTGCTGTTTGGTAATAAAATCTTCACTTTTTTGTGTTGGCCCTAAATTGCAGTCTGGGCCAATTGTAGTATGCAGGCAGGCACAAAAAGAGTCATAAATGTTCTCAACTACATACATATATACATACACACACACCTACCTAAAGAAAGCAAACAAACTTAAGTCGTTTTCTATAAAAAACCAGCAAACCATTGGTTTTATGAATACTAGCCGCCATGACTGGTTTAAATTTTGATTTTAAGTCTGTAGTAGCTGCCTTGCGAACATAATTTTTATGGATATTCTCAACATTCGACATTTTTTTTAATTAAGTGAAAAATAATGAATTTTTCATGTTCATATTGTTGAAAAAAAATACAACAAACATTTTTTTTACGAGATTTGCTTTTGTATTTGTTTTTATTCGTTCGCTGAAATATGACTGCAGCAAGGAGGGTGAGGTGATGGGGTATGGAGTATGAAGTTAGCTGATGTTACAATGCTGTTTCCCTGTAGCATTGAATGCCAGGCAGTCAGCCAACTAACCGGCCTGTTACGTATATGTATACCCACAGTCGAGCCTCTCTTTCGCTCAATACGATTTTTATACTCGACATTAACGTTTTGGCATGCAATTTTGTTGTTTTTGTTTTTGGTTTTGCCTAGATTTTTTATTGTTGCTGTTGTTGTGGCTTGGTTTTGTACCTTTAAGCCATTAATTGGGAGGAAACTAGTTGCGGCAGCCAATTTTACCATATCTCTGGACTCCATTCCTTGGTCCAGGGTAACACACAAATGAAAGTGAATTTATATGTTAAATGATGACATTGAAAAATTGTGTTGAACCATGAGTCTGGCCAGGCTGGGCCAGGGTAACAACTACCAGACATATAAAACATAAATGGAAAAGGGGATACACACCTCTTACATATGCTATATGTGTATGGTTGTATATATTTATGATTATTGTTGGTGGTTGCAGCTTCTTTTTTATTTTGTAATCTATATATGAATTGTTCATTAAATAAAAAATATGAATTTTATTTATTTTAATGGAATATGAATACCAATTAGATGAAACTTGTTTTGAGTTGCATTATATTTTAATTAAAGTCTGAAAATAGGCATGGTTTTTTTAAATACCTTTTAATAAATATATGTGTTTATAAAATATTTTGGGGTTTATATGGATGATTTGTAATTAAAAGTATAGAATTTATTTAGGTTCTTAGAAAGAAGAAAATATCCTAAAATTAATGGTGAAAATAATTTCGTTGTGTTCGAATATTTACTAGTATTGGCATTTATTTTTTTGTTTTAAAATCCAATATGAACTGATGGATTTGACCCCTAATAGTAATCTTAATATTTTTAATTATAATATTTTTAATATTATTATTTTTAGAATATGTAATGAATTCAACAAAACATTTGAATTAAACTTAAACCTTTTACAGAAATCGATTTCAAAATGGCAGAAATAGGACTTAGAAACCTTTCTGCATTTTTTTTTAATTTTTCATTACAAGGAAATCAATTACAAACAAAGAATTAAAGAAAGGTTAAAATCGCCTTATTCATAACTTCTTTTAAAAAGGTCAACTATGGACTTCAACGAATTTATGACAATTACGATTTTTTCTAAAATTTCAATTTTTATTTTCTATTCCGTAGTTTGTATTCACTTAACAAAAAAAGTGAAAATTGGTTCATTAAAATTCAAACTAATTTTTTTCCTTCAAATAATATTAAATTTTAAAAATTATCCTAGATTTTCTTCTCAGAAAAACAAATCCAACCAAAAGTACGTAATGACCTTTTGTGTAAGTTGGTTAAGCTTTGTTAATGTTAATTTTAATTAAAAAATGCATATCATCATAAAATAAAAACCGAAATTAAAATATATATACATACTTATTATTACCTTCCACGGTAATGCCATTATAGCGACTTGCAAAAAAAAAAAGAGGAAAAAATATTGCTCGCAAAAAGTAATTAAACTTTATGTGAGTGTAGTGGTGTATATTTTCATGCCACATGTATTTATGTGTGGGGCAATCTCTGGGTATTACAAAAAGGGGGAGAAATGGAGGAAGGGGACCACACACACGTAAACAATAAATAACTGCAAATGGCAACTAGGGTAAGGATTACAGGAGAACACAATAATGACAATGAAGAGGAAATTATGAAAAAACCAACATTCACACAATAGAATTAAGTGGATTTTAAATAAATTAAAGATTGTTATTTTCTTTTATAAAAAAGAACGATATAACAAAGTAATAGTGCCTACTTTAAGGCTGCATTTCGATTTAAGTATTGTGTTTAATTTTAGGCTTTTCAAAACAAATAATCCACAAATACGATATTGTTTACAAATGTTGCCTACTTTCAGGCAAATTAAACAAATAATACGATTTCTACGAAACTTTTTAATTAATACTGGTTATTTATCTACTTTTAATCATTTCAAATAAATAAATAAATATAAATTTCCTATCCACAAATATTGCTTTAATATTATATTCAATGTATATTCTACATATATTTTGCTATATAATCATAATAATAATCTTTTTTCAATTTTCATTATCATCATCCTCATCTGCTTGATGCTTATTACCTTCGAATATGTAGGTATGTAAAAAAAGGATATAACAATTTATGAGCCCTTTGTCTTTTTATTGTTATTACAGTTGAGTGTCTCTTCATTTTTTTGTTTTTTTTTTGGTTCATTGTTATTTTTGTTGTTGCTGCTGCTGCTGCCCATCCTAAAAAGGGCAATTTTTCAACAACAATAAACGAAAACTTAAATGAGATTCTCAGTCTTCAATACATTTTTCGTTTTATTTTGTTTTCATTTTTGTTGTTGTTTCTTCTTTGTGTCTGACTCACCTATACTTTGGATAAAAAGTCTGTGTAGGCGTATGTGTGTAGAATATGTGTGTTTGTAATATCTTCCGTAGCGAAAATGTAGGCGTGGGTAAAGATATAAAAAAAGTGGAATATAAGCTAAACTCAAAATATAACCACCATGCATGCATTATCAAGCCGGCTAATGGAAGTACATTAAAAGAAAAAATAAAAAAAAAAACGTGTATAACCAATTATTTCCACTAGAATAAATGGCCCAAGAAAAGTATTTTAAAATTGCTTAAAATTTAAATTACACGTATTTTTATGTAACTTTCAAATTTAATATTTTTGTTTTACTAATGGGATTTTAGAAAATAGTGTTACGAAGCATTTAAATATAGTTTTGATTGCATAGCAAGAAATACTAGAACAAGGGTTGCCTATAAAAAAACATTTTAAATCGGATTTTGTCAGTTACTTCACGTTGGGCGCCAATTAAAACAATATCTATCTTTTCAATTTCAAACAGATTTTTTAGTACATAAAAACTTCCTCAAGAAAACACACATTTTGTTTTTATTTATGACTTTTCACATATTAAAAATTTTCGTAATTTTTCCTCAGAGTATCTTGTTCATTACCCAGGTTGGGAATTTTTCCATACAAATAAGTCAAATATGCAAAATAATTATAATTAGGATTTTGGAAATTACTTCATGTTGGATACCATTTTTATAATACGGGTTGTCGTACACATTATGTGTTATTTATATAAAGTGACTTGAAAAATCACTGTGCCAAATATTTAATAACTGATGTAGATAATTTTTTCAACTTTCGACGCGGATTATCGATTAATTTATATCAATGAAATCTGACCAATACGCGTTCAAAGACAATGGAATTTGTGGTTGTCAAAAAAACGCCCGTTGTCCCACACAACGGTGATTAAATTTCCCTCTACGACTAATGAAAAAGTTTTCACGAAATTTTACAAGAAATTCAATACCGTCCTTAGGATGTCATCTTGGTGAAAATCTGTGTGTATTAAAATCATAAAAAACAAAGTCATAATTATGTTCCAAAACGATGCAATTTTAGATGGGAAAGGAGATCAGGACAAGGAACACACAGTTTTTGTTTAAAAAATTGTATGAGGGATATTATATGTATATATCTGGAATAGGCAAAACTAAGCCTTGTCCTGCGCAATCTGACATTGCATTGGACAGTTTAATTTTTTTGGAATAAACGTACTTAGTACGGTTTAACGTGTGACCATGTGTTGTGTTGTTTACCTTGACTTCAAAAATTCATTAGCCAAAAAATTTGGAATTAAATCGTGAACATTTTCGTGTGACAATTTTTACAACATTCGAAGAGTCAAAAACCAGATGTCGATTCGTGCAAAGAATAAGTACACTCGCCGTATTTAAAAAAAGTTTATGAGATCGTTACAGTTAACAAAACATGGACATAGGCGTATGGGCCCGAAGCAACATAACAATAGACCGTGTGGGTCTTCGAAAACGAGATAGGAAAGGAATCTCTTAGCGGAAAATTTTCCCTGATTATTCGTCCAATTGTATCGTTTGTGCGAGGTAAGACCGTCGAATGAGAGTGGCACACCAATTTATTAGACTGAGGCCTTCGAAGAAATTCGGCTCAAGTCGGCGCCTAAGCGGTCAAAAAGTGGAATTGATGGGTCATATGGCGTACAGGGCTGACTTGGAACCCATAAATTTATTATTTCCCGTTCATAGAAAAAATGCGTGCTCAACGATTTTCATCACCAGAAGATGCAGTTGAAATGTTCGAAAACCATGTTTTTGGAGGAGTTGCAATCGGAGTGGGGAACATACTTCGACTATTGGTTTGAGCTCTTAAATCATGCAGCAGGATACTTTGAAAACCCATTTAGAAAGTGTTCGATACTTTTTTAGGTTAAAATTTTTTCCTAGTCATGGAAAATGCATCCAATACATTACTTCGTGGATCAAATATAAGAGATAGCAATGTATTCCTCCTCGAGACAGTCCTTGTCTATTGCCTTCAATTGGAAAAAAATAAGTTCCGATTATATACAAGCTCTTAGTTGTTTGCTGATTTGAAAGGTGTGCAAACAAGTCTGATATGTTCTCAAAACCCATCATTGTAAATGTGATTATGCTCTTGGCAGGATTTGAACTTATGACCTTTTTGCAGCAAAATTATGTTTTTTTGTTTTTTTTTTTCAAAAATAAAGGTGTTAATGTAAGTAATGTGTATGAGATAATTTAGGTTTGATCAAACATATAACTCGCCTCAAATATATTGAAGAAATTTAATTATCTTAAAAAATTCCACAAAATTTGTTTAACTAATCTCTGGATTTAATGTAAAAATTCAATCCTGTAGTGCATAAATTGTTTAATGTTTTCCAAAAAAATAAAAAAATATGTGTATAAAGTGCGCTACATTTTTACTGCCACATTTCCTGAATTGGCTATGGTATGGTGTGCATTTGTGTGTGTGTGTGTGAGTTTGAGCCCATTTTTTGTGGTCGTTTTATTTTTGTCGAAACTAAAGCCATTAAATATACGAAGAAGCGATAAATCATTGAAGTTAAGCTGTGTTTTTGCTGTTGTTGTTTTGTTGTCGAGAGTTTTATTTTCGATCGTTCCTTGTTGTTGTCGTGGCTATAATACACTGGCAGAATTTGGGGTTTATATTTAAAGTTCGATATTCAAGGACTATTTTGCAAAAACCAAATTTTAATTATTATAATAAATTTTATAGAAAATTAAAATAAATTAAACGAAATAATTTGACGAAGTTCTAAAACTAGTGTTAATGACAAAAAATTATAATTATCATCAACTGTAAATATAATTTTTTTAATTTACAAAAATTTTTAATAAATTAATGATCATGACGTATAGGTTAATTCTAGCCATTTATTAGATTTCGAATAAATTATAATATAAAAATTAAACAAAAAATATAATATAGAAATTATTGATGACAAAAATAAAGGTTTCAAAGAAAATAAATAATAAAAAATATGTAATTTGCTACTAATTAACAATATATATTTTTTCATTGTACAACTGCACATGTTGTTGGTCGTTTTTTTGTTTGTTTTTTATTTCTGTTTTTTTTTGCTACATATGATTTTATTTATTGTTGTCTTCATTCTGCTGCATAATGATTTAAAGTTTGGATGCTTGGCGTTTTTATTTTTTTTTTTTTTTTTGTACCGATAAACCATATTTTTTTATTTCAAGTTCCTTTATTTCTTTCATGGGATATTTTTTCGTTAAGATATTTATGATGGCCAATTTGGAATGGTCACACACCATATGTATGTGTTACTGCATTTGTGTGTGTGAGTGTGTTTCACAATTTTTTAATTAAATGCAAATTTTATTGAAATAAGAAAAAACGACGACAACAACAACACATTTCCAATGACGTTCAACATATTCGATGTTAGGCAAGATTTATTGCTAGCAGATAACAACAAAATGTTACGCTAAAAAAAATGAAAAGAAAAAATTAACGATATTAGATTTGAAAAAAAGGTAAGAAATTCTTCTTATTCTTCTTCTTGGGGTTCACGGTTTCTGAGTACAAAGAATCCTCTTACGAAATTCGTGGTTGGAGTTGTACTTTGCAAAACAAACAATGTCTTGTGTTAATTGTGACGTTGTTTTTGATGTTGTTTGCTTTGCATTTTCAAACACAAAAACAAAAATGTAAACGTTTTAGTCACGAACGCCAAAATGACTAAATGTCGGACGGATGGCAGTGGACAACTACAAAAACCCTTAACAACTTTTCATATTTCAACTTTGATGAAGGGTTTTTGAAAATCACTTTTCATTTGTTCATTGGAATTGCTGCTGTTGTTGATGCCTTTGCAGTTTCCCTCTCTGTTTGCCAATAGGTCTTAGGCAAGAAGTCATTTTTGCTTAACACACACACACACACAACTGCTGACAGCCACAAAATGAGCAGTCATCCATGTGGCAGCACCAGCACTCATTCATATCCTGTAATGTGTATAACGTGCCGTCATGTCCCATATGGAGCTGCTGCCACTGCTGCTGTTGCACGTCATTTGCATCATTATAATTATCATTAAGCCTAGACTGACTGGAAGTACAAGAAGAAGAAGAAAAGACGAAAACAATAACAACATGACCGTTTGGTGTTGGCGTTGTGGCTAAAGCCTTCCAGATGGATGGATAGGTGGCTGTCGGCATTTGCTGTGCATTTTCTGTTTCTCTTGTTGTTGTTGTTGTTGTTATTGTCTAAGACACACAAAAAAGGTTCTTCTGTTTTGGTCTTAATGACCATTTTCTTTCAATTTTTGTTTTTGTTTTCCTAACTCTTTTGTTGTTCTTGTCGTTGTTGTTATTTGCCCTCTTCAATAGGCGTTGAAGCAGTGAGACCCAAAGGAACTTTGGCTTTGGGAATTGTTGTTGTTGTAGTTTTTTTTTCCTGTTTTTGCTAGCTGTTGCTCTAAAGTGTAATATTGTTTTTCCACAGAAATTATATTTGATTACTACTTTTAGTTAGTGTTTATTTGAATTGTTGGTTTGTTGTTGTTGTCGTCGTCGTCGTTGTTGTGGTGTTTTCAATGTCCAGGTTATTTGCCTTTGAAAGTGTTGTTCTTGGAGGGCATTGAATGTTGATTTTAAACTTGACCACAGACTTGTAGTATTTCTATGCAGAAGAGTTTGTTTGAAATCAATGAATATTTCAATATTTATTACTTCAATAACCATTAAAATGGAATTTCTTGAGGGCATGTATCTTACATTGTATGTGAAAATGATATATGTATATTGAAAATCTGCAATAGCAGGTGGAAGAATTTATTTTGAATTATTTAAATGTTATTAAAAAAGGATGAAAAATCCACGCCTATGGCAAAGGCGTGGATTTTTCATTTTCAGGCGTAAAAAAAAATAAAGAATATTTTAAATAAATCCAAGCCAAGCGTTAATCCCAACCTAGGGTAAAGCCTTAAAAACAATTTTTAAAAAATCCACGCCTAAGGTAAAGCCTTAACAATATTTTTTAAACTTTAAATATATTTTTTTAAAAAATCCACGCCTAAGGTAAAGCCTTAAAAACGTTTAAAAAATCCCCGCCTGTGCTGCTCTACGAAAAAATATTTTTAAAAAATCCGTGCTAATGTAGGGAAAATATTTTAAAAAAAATTTACGTCTGTGCTAATCTACAAAATTCGAAAATTGACGAAGACGAATCGTTGTGACAATGACAGCTCGCAAACATCTTCCAGCAGCACGGGAAGGTCACTGAAGGCCTTAATCGCCCTCGAAATTGTTCTGAGTTCATATGACCTTATCACAGACAATTAGTATTCTTCCTCGTGACTAATCGATAAAAAATAGTAAATTTTTACCCAATAAGGCTTTGAAGTGGCTCTAAAAGAATCTTTTGCCAACTGTATCCGAAAATATAATTAATATTATAAATATTTTTGCAGATTCCTTATCCATATGACCATATTTAGAAATAGTTAACATAATACATTAAGGCCTTTGCCTTAACGTACATTTTTGTTTCCTTTTTTACTTTTGTTTATCCTGATGGCAATGGCGGGCGGCATTTAAACGCGCGCTAAGCTTTAAAGCGGCAAACATAGCGAAGGAGGATCTTGTAGAAAAAAAAATACAAACAAATGAATGCAGGCAGACCGATAAATGTAAGCAAATAAATACATACGTACAAACATACAAGTATATATTTAACTAAATACCTATATTGTTTGGGATACCCTATAGGGCATGGAACTAGATGAAGCATACAGACACGTATCTGGTTAGTTTATTAGTTAGTGTAAGTGGTTAGTTTATTATCCAAATTACTCAATGTCTGTTCCACGTCACATAAGAATGTATAAAATTTACTGCGAAAACAATTTATGATATAAAAAATTGAAAGATTCTGGAAGTCACTTTTTATTTAAAATTCATTTTTTCGGGAATTAAATTTTTTTCCATATGAATTGAATAAGATATATCAATAATACGAACTAATTGCCTAAACATTTAGTATTGCATTCTAGTGCTAGGCCGACAATAGTCACTTCCATTTTTGTTTTCAAAACGTATCGTATACACATACACACCACAATTCGCCTATAAAACGCCCACCAGGCAAAACATTTAATTATATTTACTTTTTGTTGTTTTTGTTTGTTTGTTGTTGTGTAGATTTTCATATCATTTAATTAAAATCGCTTTTATTTCATTCTCCTCTTCTTCTTGTTCTTCTTCTACTACTACTACTTCGAATACAATTTGCAATTTCGGAACATACATCCCTGCTGCGAGCAAAGATCCATGTGTATCTTATATTACCACTTTATTTCTACAGACAATTGTACTAGTTCAAATTTCAACAATTTACGAGTAGAGTTTGGTTTGGGACACTGATTGTAGTGTATTTCTACTGACAATGTCGACAGTTGGCTTTTCTTTTATTGTCATTAAAACATATTGAATATATACACATTTTTATGTAATTTTTTTGTAGATCGCATCGAAACAACGCGTTTTTATCGGCAATTAATTTGTTTTGTGTGTTTTATTGTTAAAAAGGTGATTATTTATTAAATATATAAACAAAATGAGTAAAAGAAATTATAAAAGATTAATTAAAAAACAAAAAATATTGTATAAAAACAGAAGTTTGCAATGTGAACAAGAAAATAGTGAAAGTGAATTTGTGTCAAACGGTGGAGATTTTATAAATGATTTCGTGGAAAATGGAATGGAAGATTTTGCAGTTCCGAAATTAATGTTGCGGGACAAACTTAAAAAGTGGTGCATGGAAACGAATCCTTCAAAGAAATGTTTGGAAAGTCTTTTATCAATATTAAAGGAAGAAGGTCTAGATGTTCCGCTCACTAGAGAGACTTTGGTGGGCAGAGCAAAAAATATGTTAACGAGAAATGTTGCCCCTGGAATTTATTGTCATATTGGCATAGAAACACAACTACGAAAAGTTGGTCACATTTTGGAAAAGTATGAGGAAGTCGAACTAGATATAAATATCGATGGAATTCCACTGTTCAAAAGCTCTCGTGTGCAATTGTGGCCAATCCTTTGCAGAATCGTTAATATTCAGGAGAAAACAAAACCGTTTGTTGTTGGATTATACTTGGGAAACACCAAGCCGTGTAGTGTGAATGTGTATTTGAAAGACTTCATTGATGAAGTGATTCTACTAAAAGGTCAGTTTATCATACAACAAAAACATTTAAAATTGAAGTTTCGTTGCTTAATATGTGACGCACCAGCAAAAGCTTTCGTTTGTGGAGTTCCTGGACATACATCAACACATGGCTGCACCAAGTGTACTCAAATTGCGAAGAAGGTAAACAATGTCTTGACTTATAGTAGCGAGAGTGGTTCCCTAATCTCCGATGAGGACTTTGCTGTGCGAAAGTATCCATGCCACCATTCCCAAATGTTCAAAGAAGAAAAAACTCCTCTCGAAGAAATTGGATTTGGTATGATAAATCAGACTCCTTTAGATAGCATGCATCTCATTGACCTCGGAGTCACCAAAAAAATGCTAACCAGAATAATGCATAATAAAACTGAAAAGAAAACCTCAAAACAAAATATTTCAAAAATATCTTCTGAATTGGTGAAATTTAAAAAATACATTCCAAGGGAATTCCCAAGAAAACCCAGGCCTTTAGATGATCTTTGTCATTGGAAAGCGACTGAATTTCACCAGTTCCTTGCTTATACAGGAATTATTGCTCTTTATAATAATGTACACGAAGATATTTATTATGAATTTTTAACTTTACATTGTGCTTATCGACTTCTTAACAATGCACGACATATGGATCAAAATATTGTTCAAGCTAATAATTTGCTTCAATTATTTGTCGAGAACTTCTCAACTGTATTTGGTTCGAACAGCATTTCTTTTAACGTTCATAATCTGCTTCATTTGGCTTCTTGCGCAGAAAAGTATGGTCCCCTTATTTCGTTTTCTGCATATGCATTTGAAAATAAACTGCAAACACTGAAAAAACATGTTCGAAAACCATCACATATCTTTCAACAAATTATTCAAAAGGAAAAAAATTGCATGATTGTCAACACTATTCAGGATGGGTTAAAATATGAAAAAGGTGTTATCGTTGGAGCTTTTGTAAATGATTGCTACATATCCTGCAAAGAACCAGATAATATTTGCGCGGTGAATTCATGCATTCCAATAAAAATTGATAATATAAAGAAAAAGGGCGAAATATATATTGAAGGCAGTCGAATTTTGGCATTAGAAAGTTTCTACGAAGAACCGGTGAATTCTTGTGAGATTGGTATTTTCAAAACGAATCTGACTCTAGGGGAAAAAGAGACATTTTGTATTAAAGACATTCAGTTCAAATTTGTATGCTTGCCAATTGATTCTGATTTTGTAATCGTGCCCATTTTACATTCCTGCTTTCCAGAGAAATATCAAGCACAAATTTTTACCTCCTAAGTACACAACTCCCGCACATAAACATGTCGAACGAAAATGCCAACCCTTCCAAAGGAAAAATGAAATATTTTGCTCCACAAGGTAATCTCCAAAGATTATCACTAAATTTTTAACAGTATAACAAAATTGAGTTCATATTTTTGATAGCTAATGCAAAATGTTCTTCCTGCCAAGAAAATGCCAGAAAACTAGACACGATTATTGATATTTTGGCGGAGCATAAAGTTTTACTGGATCGTGTTATTTCTCAGAACGCATTTGTGGACAATATTATGACAATTTTTCCAATTGAATCGGAAGAAAAACTTCGAGAATTTGATCGAATTCTCGCAACACAAGCAGATCTATATGTACGTATCTGCGTTTTGGGAATAACAAATTCATAACTAAAACAATTTTTACAATTGCAGACTCGACAAATGAAAAATCTCATTGCAGGTAACGCTGAACGTAATTTGCATAAAGTATTTGGAAGAAATATTATTATGGATTTTAATGTTGACGGAACTTTCGGGAAAAAAGGTCTACGAGATTTTGGTAATGTACTTGCCGCCATAATAGGTAAAACGTGTTTGTTTTTGTTTCAAATAAGTAATGCTAAAATATAGTTTATAAAACAGAAGTTATATCAACATTTAATAAATTACCTGACAAGACTTTACGAGCAGCGTTCCAACGCCAAAAGAAAAAGTATTTTAAGATCAACAAACGAAGCAGGCGCACCGAAGAAAAGGAACAAGATGAAAATGATGAAGAACCACAAATTTAACTGAATGTTTTTATGTTATACTATATAATTTTAAAATCCTAGTTCTAACACTATTCAGTTTTATTAAAAATAAGACAAGGTTTGGCCAGCCTTGAAAAAAGTGAGCTATATATGTAATCCATTTCTTAATTTATTACCTTGCCTAAAATTCGCAGACTGTTTTAGATTAATTAAATATATTGTGTGTAGATTGAACTGTGCTTTACTTTTGTTTTTGTTACTTAATAACTGCGTTAAAAATGTAACGTTGTTAAATACTTATTCTATTACAAGCATTTTCCTAAAAATCTCAAATGACTATTTGGTTCGAATGCCTCCATATGATCTCGAAAGGACTAATGGTCTTCTAGTGTTTATTTGGTTCAAATGTCTACATATAGCTCAGGATACCCAATAAAATGCAGTGATTATTTGGTTCAAACGTCACCATATAAACTTAAAAGATCTAATCTTTTTCTAGTGATTATTTGGTTCAAATGTCTACATATAGCTCAGGAAACCCAATATAATGTAGTGATTATTTGGTATACACGTCATCACATAATCTCAAAAGATATAATCTTTTTCTAGTGACTATTTGGTTCAAATGTCACCATATAGTCCCAAAAGAACTACTTAGTCAATATAGTCAAGGTCTACTGGTACTTCTCCTATGACAAGCCTATGTTAAATGTCCATAGGAAATTACATTGGTTGTGGTATACTTTTTCACTAGTACTAGCGACAATGTCACCAGTAAAACACTACAATTTTACTAAAGCTGCTCGCTGCAGGGATATTTCAATAATGTGATTGTCTGATTTTGGTGTGTGTGTTGTATGCGTGCGTACGTATGTGTGTCTAAATAAATGCTATTTGCAATAGGGTGGAACGAGAAAAAAATAACACAATTAACAAAATAACTTAAATATGGAAGTCTTATCTCTCAAAATTATAGAAACTACAAAATTATATTTTTTGTTTTTTAGTCCTCCCTACTTTTGTATAAACATATATACAATTAGGTTTGGTTGAATTATAATTTTACACCTTGTGAGAAAAAAATCGGATCTGCAGCCATCTTTTTCTAAATGGAAAAAATTGGAATTGTATTATTTCAGTATACAGATTTATATATAAAAAAATAGAAATTATAGAAAAAATATTTCCCTCCTTCCCCGCTTGCATTGTGTGTGATATTAAACCCCTAAAGAAAACCCTATTGTCTGGCTGACAGCTCTAAAGAAAACAAATGGCAAAAATAAAAAATAACTAATCTCAAAATCACGACATTAACATTTTGTTGCAGGCAGACTCACTCGCTGTCTCACTCACATATAAATACCGGCAAATGGGGGGCGTAACTTCATTAAATATGACCATGTTCTGAACGCGATATTTTTTGTTTTTTTTTTTGCTCGCAACAATCTCCCTAAACTTAGCTATTCAGCTTCAGACAAATAATAAACGGTTGGGAATATTTTGAAATTTGCATTTTTATAGAATTTTCTGCAAAGGGGTTTTTAATTAATTTTTTAAATCTTTAAATTTGAACTTTTGTAAATTTTGTGAAAGGCGTAGGAAAGGCAATTATCGAAGTGAAATGGTATTGAAAACAAATGCCATTAAAATTAACCATCTTGGCAAACAATATATGAAATTAAATAAAAAAGTACTTTAAAATGCATATTGAAATGTTTAATACCCCCCTCAAAAAATGAGGTCGTTACATATTTTGTTGTTGTTGCTACTTTTGTTGCAGCAAGCTGCAGAATAAACATAATGTTGAAAAAAAACTCATTTTAAAAAGTTCATTAAAAATACAATTACACTTTGGTAGCCTTCTTTTTAATATGATATTGTATATTCTATATAGATAGTTGCTTATGTGTATATATAAAGGGTATATATATATATATATACATCAACTATGAATGTATGTATATAAACACCTTAGTTTGCACAAAAACCAAAAATTCAGCAAAATTACCTTTACAAAGAATGAGCTGAGAGGAAATTGTGCTAGCCATAGTGGTAGACAACGTGGAATACACTCGAGGAAAAATGTTCGTAAGATATGAAAATTAAAATAAAAGCACAATTATAGACTTTATATAAATAATTGGATCGTTTTTTTTTGTGAAATAATTATTACAAAGCATTATTTTTTATAAATAAAAAATAAAATATTCTGGAGATCTGTAGAGTTCGGAATATTTAAAATAAAGCCTTGGGATTTTTCACATATATTGCTGCTCCTAGAATGTTTAAAATTGGTATCGCCCAATTTTCTGTATTGGAAAGTTTAAACTACATCCAACCGAAGAGGCTTCGGAGTTTTAGAGGGCAGAAAATTTCGGTATTGATCCATGATTTGACATAACCTAGATATATAAAATTCCCGCCCATATTTCGTAATTTGAATGTTATAGACAAACTATCCACCCGAAAGGGGTGTTATTTGGTATTGCGGATTCTTCAAGGGTGAAAAATATCTTTGCAAATACTGTCGATTTGCGTTAATGTATTGTAATAACTCCCATATAAAGGTTTCGACACATTTTCGATGTTTCGAATGAATTTGGCTGCTGCGATCCACCCCGGATCGTCAGATACAATTCGAAGAAAAATGTCATCTCAGCATTTTTAATATAAGATCACGCTTTACATAGAAAATGGTAGCCTTAATTTCAGTATTATGAAGTCCAAGCCCAGTTATTCATCCTGAGTGTCGCATTTTCCCAATGGAGTCGCCCGGTTTTATTTAGAATAAAATTGTCCTCTCATAATTGTTTTATATAGGAACACGTTTTTACATACCCCCCCCTATGAAATCATCGTCTTCATTTCGGACCAGTTTTTCATCCTGAGAGCCTGTACTTGTTTTTTAAGCATATACTGCTTACCCGCTGAGAATTTATTACGACATACCCCGATTTTCTCGATTTTTTACTTCTGACACATAAGTCCGAATAGGCCAGTCACTACCCCTAATAAGATCTTCTACATTTAAAATTCTTATCGCCCAGTTCGAATGCGATGCCGAACCTAGTATGAAATATTGCCAGCATTGCAGAGAGCCTTTTGATTCCGTTAAAAAAAAATTATGGACGTTCTGGTCAGGGTTGCAAACCCAATTATTGCCCCTATTTAATTTCCAAAAATTAAAATTTTTCATAAATTTCTACTCGCCAATTGTCATTCGGCAACGTTGGACTAATTGAAAACTTTCAAATTGAAATTAAACAAAAATTCAATTTGGTACAAATTCGAATACTTGCATTCGAGTGTTTGGAGGAGGACAACAAGGAATTGTAATCATCTGAAGGTTGTTGTAGGTTGATGACTGTTGTAGTTTGTGGTAGCGGAGGTGGAGATGAAGGTGGCATGGCATGGCTGTCAGTGTAGGCTATTTGGTTGGCTTGATGAAATTCTACTGCAGAGTCTGTATTGGTTGGCTGGATGGCTGACTGGCTGATGGAATGGCATGCCGAGTATGCCAAATAGCCGAGATGGAAAGTAGTTGTACAGTTTACTTTGTTTGTATTCTACTTTAAGCACACTCGCACACACACACAAACACACAAATACATATAATAAATGAAAAATAGCAATTTATCCAACGTTAACAACAACAAAAAACTAATTAAATTTTTACGATAATATTTGTTAACAACAGTTGTTGTTCGTCGAAGGAAATAACCGTAAAGAGCATTTTTATGAAAATAATTAACACAAAAGCAATATTTTATTTTTATTAAAAAAAAAAAAATAATAAAAATAAACTAATAAATATTCCAAGACGGAATTCAATTATAAATCAATTTAGAATATTTGTGAAAAGAACGAAAGAACAACAAAGATAGTTATTATCGTATTATTTCTTTTGTGGAGAGATAGTAACGATTTCAAATTGCTTACAATCTAAAGAAAGCTTTGCCGCTTCCTTGAATAAGAGGACACACATCCACAAAACAGCAGCAAGAACAACAACAAAAAATACATGAAATTCAAAACCAAATTGCAATTTTAATTGCGGCATAGATACACGAGTCGTGCAAATATGTCGATATCAATGCAAGACAATGTCGTCGTCATCGACGTTGTCTGGGTTGCAGCTATTGGCGATGGATGGTTGGTTGTTGCCGCATACCCAACTTAATTAAAAATCTATGTTGACGTTAAAATGAATCAAGGCAAAAAACAAATAACAAGCAACAACAACACCAGCAACATCACATCAAGGAAAAATGGCAATTTCTTGATAAAAATTATAAAATAACACAGACACATTTATTTATCCACGCTGTATAAACAAACGAACAACAACAACGACAACAATATTGAAGTGAAGCCGGGCCGGGAGTTAAGCCAGAAAGAAGAAAACCGAAACAAAATTGAAAACTATATCAGCTTAAAAGTCGGCAAAACAAAAGTGGGGATTGGCAAACGTGGCTAGAGGGGTGCGAGGGAATCTGTGTGTTCTCTTTTTGTTTTTGTTGTTGTTTTTTTAAATAAACAACAAAATCAACAAGTAAGATGCAAAAATGTGGTCTAAACAAGTCTGCTTGTTTATAAGTTCATCTGTCCGCCAGTCTGTCCTTTCGTACATATGTATATTTGTATGTTTGAATGTCCGCCGTGGCCTAGCTGGCCATTTTTGCTTGGGAGAGTAACCTCGCCTCGGTCCCTGATTGTTTTGTCTCTGTGTGTGATGTTTTTTCGTCGTTTCGTTTCTTTGTTTTGTTCCTTAACAACTCCAACACACTCATCTCTTTTTTTTTCTTTTCAGACATTTTCTGTTGTTAAAGGCGAAGCAAACAGCAAAAAAGGAAGAAAAAGGATGTGAAATACAAAATGAACTATCTAACAAAAATAATTTTAATTATAATCATTTTTTTCAATATTTTTTTTGGTTGCTTTTTATTAATTACTTTAATATTTATTAAAATCTTGTGAAATATATTTTGTAAGTTATAACATTTGGCTTTTTAGCCTATTTGCACATATTTACTTGGCGAAACTCCATATATTGCAAAACTTGAAAAAATGGAACATAAAAATATTGAATCCTAAAATAAACAAATCGAAGGAAAACATCACTGAAAACAATCACAAAAACAAACGAAGGAATAAAAATGATTTTTTGTTTTAAAAAACATATTTTGTTGGTGTTTTCAAAGGCAGCCCAGTACAAGAAAAGCTATAAATTAGCAGACTATAGGTTGGGGACGTATATAAGCAAATCTCGAAACTTAGTACTGAGTCCAAAATGCGAAATTTGAATTTCAAAAAGTGATTACATATTTAATAATTTCTAGAAATTACAGTTCTTATTATAAAATGTATTCAAATTATTTATTTTATTTTTAAATATTTTTTTACCATCTGGTCACCCTATTTTTTCGAACCAACAAGAATGTCTAAACGTAAAAAGACATCTTTGAACATGTTTTTTAATCCAAAAGCAAAAACATCAAAAAGATGTTATTTGCTGTGCAAATTAAAAAAACTACAACAAAGATGAAAACATGAAAATTATAAACAAAAACAACAATTTCGCTAAAATAAAACAATGAAACTGACTATGAAGGGACAGACAGACAGTCAGCAACCAGATTGCAGGGAATGTGACTGCACAAATAATGTGACAAACTAATTTGTTAGATCCCAAGTGGCAAATATATTATTCGGGCAATACTTTTAATAAAATATTTTTCTGTAAGTTAAGTTACAAATGAGGAAATTTTTTTATAACTTGTGATAATGTTATCGAAATAAATGAAGAGGAAATTTTTCGTTTAGAGTGTCTTTAAGAAACATGATTAAAGTTGACAAATTTTTAAGAACAAATAAAATTGTAATTTAATAAAAATTAATATAAGGAGGTTTTGTTTGAACAAACAAACAAATAAATAAAATAAAAAATAATAATAATAAAAAAATAAATTATAAAATTAGGCAATTTCGAATCTCTATATAAAATAAATAGAGATAGTGAAAATAGTGAAAAAATAAATAGTTTATATTACTAAAGAAATACAGAAAATAGAAAGATGTTTTATATAATTGTTCCTTTTTAAGAACAAAATAAAATTTAAAAGCTAATTTTAAGTGCTTTTAAATTTTATTTTAAAGTTAAATTAAAAAAATAGTTGTCAAAATTTGAATTGTACCAAATTAAAAAAAATATATTTTCGTTTACATTGAATCCTAAAATAAACAAATCGAAAGAAAACATCACTAAAAACAATAACAACAAACGAAGGAATAAAAATGAATTTTTGTTTAAAAAAACATATTTTGTTGGTGTTTTCAAAGACAGCCCAGTACAAGAAAAACTAAAACTTAGCAGACTATAGGTTGTGGAAATGCCGATTAAAAGTTAAAAGTAAATGTGAAATAAGTTATTTTTTGTTATATAAAATAGTTTCAGCTTCTCAGCATTCTTAAATAAGTAAAAAACATACTGGCATTTTTTATTTAAAAAAATATACGTATAAGGTATAAAATGTTGTTTCAAAATGTTCAGATTTTTTTTAAATAAACTTCATTTAGTAAACATTTTAGTTCTTTTTAAAACAATTTTTTACAGAAGTGTTTAATTTGTAAAAATTTTGTTTCAAATATATATATATATATATATTTTTTTTGCAATTTTTGTTAATTAATAATAAAATTGGTAAAAGGATTTTTTTAATAAAATTCATATAAAGGAAGATTATTTTTATAAAGATTTTTAATAAAAAAAAATAGAAAAAATACCACCATTATTTTTTTTTAATAATAAAAGAGATTTTATATATGGGAGTATTTTACATCCTTACCTATATTTTTATATAACAAAAGCAAAAAAATAGGGTCATTTTACAAAATTGTATTCATTGCGGAGATATTCCCAATAACTATTCTTCTAAAATTTAATTTTAAAAATCCCTCCCTTCTTTAAATTCTGTTTTTGATTTTTATTTATTTTTTTTTTCATTAAATTATTGTACAAACAACAAATTTATATATATATATATATATATATATGTGCATACATTTTTATATTTATATGAATGTATAGCACAGCACAGCGTACATCCTATATAATTTGTATTCTTATTGTAATTTGCATGAATAAACTATAAAAAATAACGTATAAATATAAATAATGTGTAGCCATTAAAAAAACAGAGAAAATTGCTAGAATAAAGAAAAAAAAACAATAACAACAACAACGGAAAATATCAGCGTTTTCTTTAAAATCTGGGGAAGGAGAGAAAAGAAGACAACAGCGAAAAAAAGCAAGGAAAACAGGCCAGGCGGTGGTGGTGGCGACGACTACGACGACCAAGAAAAATGCTAAATAAATATTGGCGAACAGCAGAGGAGTTGGAAAGTACTTCCCAAAGCAACATAGCAGGCTAGCCTAGCTAGCTGGCTGGCTGGCAAAGGCAAATACAACACAACAAGAAAAGGAAGAAAATTGATTGCGCGCACACGTTGCCGTCCATCTAAAAGCCAGAAAAAGAAGAAGAAAAAACGAAAACATGGAAAATAACCCAGAGAACTTGCACAAGTTGTGGAGACCTAGGAAAGTCTAAACCAACATTGCCAAAGAAGAAGAAATCGGAGGGAGGGACAAGAGGATGATATTTACAGGAACTGTGAGGGAGGGATGTACTCCAACTCCCCTCCAAACACTCCTCAAACAATACACTCTCTGTAGAATATATTTATATATATATATATATATATATATATATATATGTGTGTGTATTGTGTTGCATAGCCAATAGGTAGAGGTAGTCATCCTAGTTGTTGTTGTTGTTCAAAATAGAAGAAATTTGTTGGAAAATAAAATAAATTGCACAATAAAGAAAAATCAATGTTGTATGAGCGACCGAGCGAGCTAGTAGCAATGGCAACAAAAACAACAACCAAATAATAAGAAGAAGACCTGTGTACATCTAGTAAAACTGGCCAAAGAGTTAAACCAGAGACGACGTTTCTATGGGGGTAGAGTGTCAGAGATATATTTGGGGAAAACTAAAGTCATAGGTTATGGAAATTTGAACTTACTATATATTTAATATTGCAATTCAAGGTTATTGAGGATGGCAAATGACGGGAGGCAGGTGTTTGTTGTTGGTTTTTTTAATATTTAAAATGAAAATAAATTAAAAATAAATACTGGGTATTTGATTTAAAAAAATAACTACAAAAAAAAAAATATATATATATATAATATTTCTTAAATACCTAACAAATATCGACCGTTCATTTCCTTCAATATCCTTGTCCACTTTCTTTATATAGAAATTGTGGCAGCGCTCGTGTTTGCCAACCATGGATGGCTACTGTCAGTCAAACTAAAACGTCAGCCGAAGGCTAATGCAACAGCAACGACAACAGCAACCTCTAGTAGCAGCATTTAAATTAGAATTTTATGCAAATAGCACAATATTTATATCATCAAGTATATGACAGGCACTGCTAAGATATTTAAATATATTGCATATTTATGCCGATATGCAGGCATATACAACAGCAGCAACAACAATCACACCATGCACAACAACAGCAAAGGTAGAAAATCAAGGTAGTCGAATATTATATGTGTATAATGTATATTTTTATATACATTTTATTCAAGTTTTCCTTTTTAAATACTTAACAGAAATAAGAAGTTTTATCAGGTAAAAATCGAAGAAAATTCTGACTGGTGAAAGTTCCATATTATTTAGGTATAGTAACTGATAAGACAATAACCCGTCCTAAAAAGTCGTTATGTCAAAGAAGTTTATATATTTACATAGAAGTTACGTTAAAACGTAACTTCTAAATGGCCCAAGGTTCACCTACTTACATATAGAATACCATGTGAGGGATTGGACTTGCCAGACAAGAGCTATTGTGTGCTCTATTAATTCCTCTCACGTCCTTATTCTATTCCGAATCACAAAAATTATTTCGAAATTAGTACAACAGCAGTAGTGAAGTTTTCTAAGGAGTGACAATGACGATGCTCTTTGCAGGGTAAAAACGACAACCACAGATGTGGGAGGGGTTAAAAGAAGTTTCGAGAAAAGAAGGCTTCTCACAGAATCTTAAATATATATAAGACCTCTCATATAGCCCTCCATGTTTTGGAGGACTATTTTAAGGCTATTATAATGATATCTGCATATAGAAACCATTTACCTGCTAAAGAGTACCTCTTCAAAAGTCTTCTATCACCAGAGTAGCCTTCAATATATAAAATACTTCTCAGAAACTTCTAAGTATGGAGATATTTCAGATCTGGAATTTTATCGATGGTAAAATTCCTAAAGGGCCTTCCAACTCCGGAATACTTTCTCCGAAATGTTTCGCATACAGAAAAACCTCGATATAGACTTCTCACAAAAATGTATCTTGAAATTAGAAAAAAACCCTTATAGGTTTCTTCTTATGGTAGGCATTCCGATTACCATTAATCTATATAAAGTATTTTGAAAAAAAAAAAATGTATTGAACATGTGTATCTTTCTGTAAAGTGTGTTTCCATTCTATTTACACCCAGGAAATCAATTTTTTACATTTATGGACTCATTCTTTCATTTCTAAAGGATATTCAAAATCATTAAAACAGCTTCGAAACTTCATAAAACCTAAGTGGTCTATTATATTCTGTTTGGTGAGCTAAGGTATATAAAATATAAATGAGTGTTACTTATATATGCATTTGTCTGTGTATGTATATGTGACTCAAAAAAAGGAGGCAAAGAACTCTTAACGGAAAAATTGTTCGTCGAGGATATGGGCAAAATGCTATGTTTGGCAAGCAATTAATTTTGATGGACTTGAAAAATATTTTTATTATTATTGCTATTCTTGTTGTTGTTGCTGCTGTTATTATGAGTGACGTCAATTTAATTTGAAATATAAAATACCCCACAAACACAACAATGTGAGTATGTGTGTGTATTTGCATTAGTGATAAAAAGCCATTATCAGCATTTAGTTAAATGTATATCGAGGGGGAGAAGGTGAAAAAGGAAGAAATACACATACACACATATTCAAACATTGTCATAACTTACAGTGGTGGTGGTGAAGATGACGATGATGTTGATTATATTTTTTTCTTGCCATTCTTTTTTGTCAAATGTGAAATGAAAGTTTATGTCATCCAATATTCCTTGGAGTGTGTGAGTGTGTGTTTGATATACCTTGGAGTTTATTGAAAATGATTTCAATGCATATGTTTAATATACACCATTAACGACAATCGTTCACAAAATAAAAAAAAAAATACGAAGATGAAGAAAAAATAAATAAATCTCAATTTTATTCACTTATCTCAGTAATTAAATTAGCGAAATGTGTTTTCCCAACATATGAAAATGAAAATTGTGACTGTGAGGAAGGAAGAAGGAGATGAAGAAAATACCTCGAAATACAAATTGGCTGTAATCATCAGAGTAAATTGCTTTCTTAGCTTTCTATCATTTATTGTGAATTATGATTTCAATTTAAATGGAAATTTGTCAAGGAAAAATCAAACAATTCAGAACATCAGTAATATATTATCGTGTGTATTATTGAAGGATTTAAATAAGAATGATGCTGGAATTTAAGTCAATCTTAGAGATTTAATTCATTGACACAAACAGTCGATACAAATATTTTGTAAAATCAACAAAAGTTTCAATTTGTTGGGTAATAATGTTATATGTCTTATTTAAAAATATATACGTTGTATATTTTTATAATATTGTTTATGGAAAAATAGGAAATTCCTAGACATCATTTTGGGGCCAATATTTTCATAATTTTAAACTTGGCAGTAACTTTGTTTTCCATTATCTCTGCAATTTTTTGTTATTAGCAATAATGCGTGCCGATATGAACAGGCCATACATGTTGCTGCCAACAAACAACTCGTTTACTTGTAAAGGGTTATTATTCTAGAATTTGGAATACAAATTAAATTAAATTTTAGGTAAAACAATAATTCGTACATATATTATAGAGATCGGTGTGAGAATAATTTTTGCAGGCAGATCAATTTTTATTTTCTTGATTTTGTTTTAAATTTTACTCCGTCTATTTAATAACCCTGTGTGTTGTTAACATCAATATTGGCAAGAATTTGTTTTCTTGTAGTCTGTGTTCGTCCATAATAATCAGATAGAGTATACAATCTTGAAATATACCTACAGATCATAAATATACAGAAACATATCCTAATGGTTTGTCGTAAAAAATAGTACCTTTTGGGAGCCCTTAATTCGGTGTATTTGATGCATGGAAGCTTTAGTGACAATTAAAGAGTTTATGACTTTATGATTTTTTCAGCGTAATTTTAGAATGAAAATAACTTCTTTAAATAAATATATACAGAATGCATCTAAGAGCTCGAAAACATTTTCGTGGGATAGTTAACACTAGATTGCCGAAGGCGGTCATTTTGGCCGTTTTTCAATTTCAAGTACAAAAACAACTGTGCATATAATGACACTTTTTTTTAAATTTTGTGACTTTTTGTACCACATACAATTACGTTTATTATAAAAAAAGTCACCAAATTATAAAAAGCTGTGTCAAACGAAAAACGGTCAAAATGACCGCCTTCGGCAATCTAGTGTTAAGATTCTAATCGAAGTTAAAGAAGTAAAAAAGTGTCAGCCGTATATCGTATGTAGTCTACACTAATCCCAGCTTTTGTGGAGGAGGTATCAGAGATGATGGACCAATATATCCGATAGTTGAATTTAATCAATGGCTAGTATAAATATTAAAAGCTGGCAGGCTTTAGGCAGCAGCAGTATTCGCCATTCGGCTTATATAGCCGATACTCCTTTAGCTTAATATGAAGCGAGGTTCCTTTTAATGCGACCTTTATCTTTTGCAACCCTAATCTTGCATTTATACAGAACTCTACCTCCGGAAGGCTGTTAAATGCGCCAAAGGTATATTTATTGAATATATTCATTTGTGTCCTCCATTTGCTGAAGTGCTCTTGAAGCTTCTTCCACCTGTAGAAGTATGCGTATAGAGTCATGGAAGAATTGTCGAAGGACACCTTTCATTTGGTTTTATCATCTATAGAAGTATTCCACAGGTCGATGAATAGATTTGTTTTAATTTGGCAGAATAACTGAGAAATCCTGCATTATTATCATCTCCTTGTATGGAATATCAACTCTATACAATGTATTATCCTGGAATTCGTAATCAATAAATTAATTTTCGTCTTATAACAACATTTAAAGAATTATTGCCCTTTTTGAAAAAAAAGAAGAAGACATAGCATACACACAATTCGTCTTAGTATCGATTTGGAAAATTTGTTTTACATTCGCTGTATTTCATTGTTGTTGTTGTTGGAATAAAAATTACGTGCAGCATGATGCATTTGCCAACAAACAACAACAAACTAAATAAATACCAAACCAAGCAAACAACCGCCCGACCGACCGACTGACTGACAAACAAACATAGGTCCATGTATACCTACAACCGCATCTTACATCAACATCAGACAACGAGAAACAACGATTCGTGAGCAACAACGTCGAACTTTAATTGCATAATTATGTGCAGTTTGCAATTTATCATTTTACATTATTATTTATGGGTTTTAATGCCTTTTTTATCCTGTTTGTAAGTTTGTTGTGTATGTGTATGAGTTGGTGTGTGTATTGGTGTGTCTCTGGGATGTTATTGGTTTCGTTTTATTTATTTTGTTTTATTTTTGAAAAAAAAAACTGTTGCTGTTCCTTGTTTTTATAACTTTGTTTCTTTATTTTTGTGGACTGTGAGAAAATGAAAACTGAAATGTTGCAAATATTGGTTGGTGTGTTGGCATGAGAGTGAATATGTTTGTACGCCCTTTTTATGATGCATGTTTTAAGTTTAATTTTTTCTCCTTTTATTTATTTACATGCCATTAATGTCTTACGATAGGCTAATAAAATCCATATGTATAAATAGATAAAAGGTGGAGTTTTTTCTCATCATTTTGTGTTTATATTTGAGATATAAATATTTATCAAATACAAAGATAATGGAACGATGAAAATTGTTAAAAGAAAACAAAGTTCGGAAAATAACAAGGGAAACAAAGAATAGTCATAATCTAAACACATTGAGCATAAATGTACGTATATGAAAACCTTTTTTTGAAATTCGTAAAAAAGAAACATGTGTGTATTTTCTTGGGTATATGTTGACCAATTTAATTACACCCCCTAAAATATTTTATTTACATAATATCTTACAAAATCTATTGGTATTTTATTTTCCACATTTTTTTTAACAACAATAATTTTATTTTTCTATATTTTATTTCTCCATAAATTTAAGTCCAAAAAATAATTTGTGGAGAATAATATATAAAATATTATTAAACAAGTTTAACATTGCGGTGTGTCGGGTATAAATTATTACCAATTATCTTTATATTTACATCGAATATTTTTGTTGTTGTTATTGTAGTCTTGGCAATCCAATAGAGCGCAGCTGTTTTTAGTTTTAACGCTGCCCCCAAAGAGGAACGAAAATATTTTCAATTTCGTGCATATTTCTTGAAATACCAGAAACAATCGCTTTTCGTAATGGCTATCAAAGTAACAACAACAGCAACAACAACAACGCCACGAAAATAAAGAAACTTTGCGCCATACCACATCAACTATGGCCATAAACTATGAAAATCGTTCATGTAATATGAGCTTAAAAGTGTAGGTTGTTGTAATGACTATCATCAGACTCTTATAATCTCATGAGTATGTATATATGTGCATATGTATGTATGTATATTTCGTGTGCTGTATATGTAATGTGTGAGTATGTTTTATATGAATTATTAAATTTAATTTTCTGCATTTACCCGGCTTTTTGCCTCATAATACAACAATGCGATATACCATGCAACATTTTACCACAATCTATGTAAGGTTGGATGTGTGTGTGGCTATAATGAAATTATAAATAGGGGATTACATTTTTGGAATGAAGAGTTACATTTTTAATTTTTTATATATTAAAAATATATTTTTCCAAAAAATCAAAGTTTTTACAAGTGTGAACGAAGAGTGCGTTTTTTAAGAATTTAAGTACAGAGCAAGGTTTGATATCTTGGTGGAAATCGGTCGGTCGGCATTTTCTTCTGCTATTCCGCTTGTTTGCCTGTAAGCTTCGGAAGAATTCAAAAAAACGAACAAATAATGATTAATAAAAGTGCACCACAACAATGCGTGCTCTCACATGTCATCTGAAATCAAAGGCTTTTTAGTTTACGAAATCTTTTGCTACATGAATCTTCTACCCTCCTGAAAGAACTATTCTGTTTGTCTAAAAATGGTTATCACGATTCAACTTCAATTTTTATACCCTCCACCATACTATGGAGTCTAAATTAATTTTGCCATTCCGTTTGTCACACCTCGAAATATTTACCAGAGATCCCATAATGTTTATATATTCTTGATCAGAAAAGAATTCTATGTCGATTCATGGGTGTCCATCTGTCTGTCCGTCCTAGTACTCCTAGGATGTTTGGTATTGCAAATGTGATATAGCGGTCCAAATTGATACACCAGCCTCTATATAACGGTACCCCAAAATATTCGGTAGTTTGGGAATTTTGGAGAGATTTTCCAAACGAATTAGCAGTCATTTGGTATTTTGGGTTCCCATTGAATAACACATATGCGTACCAAAAATTATTAATATTCAGCCAACTTTTAGGGTAGCCCCATATAACGGTACCCCCCAATATGGAGATTTTTTACACATTTTTCATTCAAATTTGGTGTAATTTGGTATTTTGGGTTCTCATAATGGGACCAACACATCTCCGCACTAAAAATTATTAATATAGACCCAAGTCGGAATTTTGAGAATTTTGGGCACGTTTCCGAATTGGCTTTAATTTGGTGTTTTGTATTCCCATTTGCTGTCAAATTTCATTACCAAAAATATCAATATTGATCTCCGATTTTTTATACCCCCATATAACCGTAGCCCCACTATTAGGTATTTTGAGAATTTCAATTATCTTTTTCCGGTATATTCAAGGTCCTATCATAACCTTGAAGCCGCCATAAATTTTAGATATTTTGGTTGTCATCCTCATGGTGGAGGATATAAAAATTTCGGCCGGGACGAACTTAAGATCGATTTTACTTGTTACAATTCTTTTTCTATTTTTTAATAAGGCCTTAATTAATAAACAAATTTCGTTTCTATTTTGTCTCTATAATTATGTTTTAAATATAATTCCTTCTCTCAGATGTCATCTGCAAAATGTTGTCATTTCTATTGTTACTGCCCCTCTTACAAAATAGATACAACAACATCTAACGTCATTGCTAGCCATTATTATTATATTGTTGTAGTTGAAGTAACGGCGAATCATTCAAAGTTCACACCCAACCCACCCAATTTTCTATATAATATTTATGCACACAGAGAAACTGTTTTTTTATTGAAACCATTTCATATCAAAATAAAAAAATGAAATTATGCTGGAATTTTTGAATCAATTAGTGTCGCAATTTTCATTTAATTCTTAGCTGGAAAGAATTTCATTTCTCTGTGAAAGTTTAAAATTTTCTTTTCAGTGTAGTCGACTTTTTTCTTTTTAATTTTGAAAAATATATATCCTTTCTCCTATCATCAGCAGTACACTTCACTAGCTTGCTAGTTACACGTACATACACACATAGCTGCATATAAAATTAATGCATGTGTATGTATGTTTGCAGTAGTAGTTTTCGCCCATATATTATGGCAAATGAAAAATGCCAATGTAGATGAGAGTGCGAGTGAGGAAGTAGGTGGATCGGTGGGTGGGTGGCTGGCTGACAGTATAAAATAGGTTGAATGCACATTTGCATGCTAAATGACCCATGTGTGAGTGAGGGAGACTTGTATGTTGTTGTGCTTGTGTATGTGTGTGTGTGAGTTTTGTAAAATAATAGCTTTTGCTTTTGTGTCTGGCAATTAATTTTAAATTTTCTTATTAAAAACATTATTTGAATTTTAAGTGCTTTAAATATTTCATGTTGCTGGCTGTTGTGCTGCTGCTACTGATGTTGTTGTTCGTTCGGTTGGTTGGTTGGATGGTTGTTTTTGGTTGCCCTAGCTATCCGGTACATGTTACAATGAACAACAGTATGGTTACCATCGTTGCCATTTGTTGTTTGTTCGTCAGTCAGTCAGCCACATTGTCCGTCCGTCGGTCCTTCCGTCCGTTGTTGCTTGCTACCGAAGTGCTGTGTTGTTCCAGTTGTAATGAGTTTTCATTAATGAAAATCATGTAATATCCCAAACATATATCTATACATATTTATAGAGTAGGTTCAGCATGTGGATATTGAGAAATACACACACACAGCTATGCACACTTATTACAAAGTTCATTCTTTAGTTAGTAAACTTTGAATATATTGTATGAACCTTGTATGAGAATATGTGAGTGCGAGTGTGTATGTGTGCTTGTGTAAAAACTTAATCTCTTTGAGTTTGGAGAATATTTCAGTTTATTGACCTTCTTTCATTTCACAATGCCAATTAATGAAAATTTTCCCCAAAAAGAACAAAGAAAACTATAATATTTATGAAATAACTATAAAGACAATGGCAATTTAAGATAAAATTGAAATATTAATAATAATTGTATTATTATACAATTTATTATAAAATCCTGGGAAGAAATAAAAGATAATAAATATGTGACATGATATAAAAAGGTATAATATAATATAAAAGCAAAAATAAGTAGTTTTAATAACAATAAATATTTTAAATGTTAAATAAAAAATATTTGTTCGAATGTAAGGGCGTTGGCCATTTGAATGAGTTTTGAATCAGTTTTTTTTTTATCTTTCGAGTCGAGCTTAATGATCGAAGTTTTGCAATGAAAAGGAAAGCCAGGAGAACAACCTTCGCACCCTCCACTATGATAATAACTTCGTAAATATGATTTGTCTTAAGTCTAATTTGTATCACCTAAACTTACATTGAATCCTGCTTCAATTCTAATTAAATCTTCGATATTTTTATCGAATATTTAAAATTTTAGTTAGAAAAATTTTATTTAATTGTTTCAAAATACAATTTACTACATACCGTCAATAACAATTTGTGATTTCTTAAGAAAGGCTGTAAAAAACTTACCTAAAAAGAGAAGAAAAAAAAAATAAATAAAAACGATTAGTTAGTTGAAATTAATGGGAATAAATTTTGAAATCATTCGATCAAATTGAGATAAAAAAATCTTTAAAATACCACAAAGCAAATAAGTGCTTCAATTTAATTTCAACAACTTCATTTTAATGATTTTCGTTAAAGACCAATTCTCGGTAAGAACAGTTAAAATTTAAATATAGCAACAACATCGAATCGAAAATTACAGAGAAAAAGACTACATTTCCGTTTCCTTAATGGCGCAACAACGCTGCCATACAACATAAATCACAAAGGCACACAAGCGTAGTTACGCGCACACATACACAAGCACACCGAATTTTATTACAATCACAAATTACAATGGCTATAAATTTTAAATTCAATTTAAAATGGTTATAAATTTGAAAGTGGCTGTCACTAAAATTTAGTTCAAAATTAAAAAAGGTTAATTATTTTTAAAAGAAAAAAATATTTAAAATTATTTTCTAAAAATAAGTAAAATTAAAAATTTCGAAAAACATATTAAAATAAAATATATAAAATATTATTGAATAAGAATTCTAAAATATTCTTTATTGATAACAGTAACTGATAAAATAAATTTTTTAATTTTGCTAAAATCTTTGAAAGTAACTAAAATAATTTTAAAACGAATTTGAATTTAAAAATAACTGTCACTAAATTTTATTTTGAAAAATCACTGAATTCTTTAAGTTAATAAAGATTTAATTAAAAAAATTTTCTAAAAATAAATTATGTTTAAATTTTTGAAAATCACATTAAAGGATATTTGAACAATTTTGATATATTTTTCCATTTGATTGAATTTTTTAATATGCTTCAAAAATATTTGAGAGTAAAAAAATATTTGTGTTATTTCCACCTTGGTACAAAGAAATTACTTTGTACATGATATTATTTTGTGTGAAAATAAAATATATTTATAATTGATTGTTATTTTGTAATTGAAATTCCTCAATCATTTCAATATTGCTAAAATAAAACCTAATGGAAACTCTCCTTAAATGAAAAATGTTGTTTAAAGGCAAATGAATATTCTGAATTTTCCTTATTTTCCTTCTGCGTTTGGCGCTGCTTCGCATTAATCAATTTAAAAGATTTTTTTTGATCCAACATTAAAACCGCCAAGTTTTTTTTGGCTGCTAGCCATAAAGAGAAGTAAGTGAATTTCGAGGTATACATTTCACATATTTTATGTACACGTGCAATGAAAAACCTACACACACACAAGATATCTACAATGTATGCTTAGCCCAATTGGGTAACGGAACTAGTTGAGTATTAAATTAAAATACGTCCTAGGGAACATACACTGAAGTCAGGGAAGACCTATCGTATGATCTTCAATGTGTGCAGTCCAATTATATTTAAGTCCAATGATATGGGTCCTCCTTCTTATCGCAGAACCCTAATGGCGTGCCACCAAGACATATGGCAAACAACTTGTAGGATATGAATATCAACCCTAAAAACAATATCTTTCCCAACTTTGAATTGCGGGATATGGAATCCCAATTTAGTTTTATAGACATTTTAAATCAAAATATTCAATTTCTTCAGAATTATGAACCCTGATACAAAATTAGTAACGTGCATACATTCGTCAATCTTCACACCGTTTGAAACGAGTAATATATTCGTTATATGCGAATATTTCTCTCTGTATGTATTTGTATACATATATATGCATGTGTGTGTGTGTCTTGTATTTGTAAAAGTAAATTAAACGTTCTTCAGCCACCATCTTTAGATTGGGTGTGGATGGGTTGGTTGGTTGGCTGGCAGTTATTGGGTGGATGGTTGCCCATTTCCGATGAAAAGCAATGAAAACTTCCATTTTGCAAAAACATAACAAAAACAAAAATGAGATTCGTTGTAGCTGTTGTCTGCTGTGTATGTATACTAGTATATGTTGAGAGAATACAGTGGAAACGTAAACAGTTGTCAGATCGGGAAAAAATAATTTTTTAATGCATTCAATTTCAAATTTGTAAAAAAAAACTAAAGGATCGACTTGGACATTAAATGAAATTTTCCAAATCATTTCATATTCATCTGCTTATATCAGATAACTGGCAGTGTTGGGGTTGTTAAGTTACGTCTTTTTTCGAAAATTCAATTTTCAAATATTAAGTTTCACTGTTTATCAACACAGACACACACACGTGTGCATGTATACATAGACACTATCTATCTGTATATTCCCTGCTGTTTGTGTGTATTCTATATTTATTGCTTTTCCTCGTTTTCCGTAAAATTAAAAATGTTTCATACGATGAGTCCTTGGAGGGTTGTTTTTCACAATTCAAATGGGAATTACTGCAGCATTTCATTACAATTTGAAAAGTTCAATGTCTTTTTTATTGTTTTCATCTGGCTGCTGTTGTTGTTGTAGTAATTTTCAAGTTTCTTTTAGCATTGTTTATATTCTAAGGACATAAAATAGATTTGATTTATAATTTAATATGAAAAAAAAACAACAACAAAATTAAATTGTTTAAATGGAAATGATTTTTTTAATTGAAAATTGTTTGTATTGAAACTAAATGTAATTGTGAATTTATTTTTCTCTTAATGTGTTTCAATCAAAATCTATAATAAAAAATGCATTTTTTTTAAATTTATGAATTAAATTTAATTTTTATGTTATTCAATTTTTATTAATAAAGAATAAATTATAATTTTCTAATTTATAATTATTATTAATTATAATTTATTCTTATTTAAAAATTTTGAATTTAAAAAACAAATATATTTATAGTTTATTGAAATTTAAAATTGAAATGTATTAAATGTACTAAATTTATATATAAAAATGTAATTAGTACATTTTTTTTTTTAATTTATAAATATAATTAATTTTGTATTTTAATTTAAACATTTTGAATTCAGTAAAATAATATAATATTTATAATTTATTAAAATTTAATACAAAATTATAAAACATATAAATTGTTGAATTATTTTATTAGAACGTTGAATAAAAAATTAAAAATAATATTATTAGTATCATACATTATTTAACAATTTTTGTTTTATTTATATTGCAATTTATTAAAATTTTATTACAGATTTTTGAAAATTTTATTTTTTAATATTGAGCTAATTTATATATTTTGTTGTAAATAATAAAGAAATATATGTTTATTTTTTAAAATTAAATAAATAAAAAATTTAATAAAATATTTGGGATTTATTAAAATTATATTATTTATTACATATTAGACGAATCAATAATGTCATGATTGATTTAATAAAATAAAGAAAAAAATACTAAAAATATTTTTTTCTTTTCAAAAATTAAAAAAAAGTATTTAAATTTATTAATTTATTTTATTTAAAATGCAGAAATTTTGCTTTTATTCAATACTTTTAATGTATTAAATTTTCAAAATATTTAGAAGAAAACTAATAAATAAATATTCGAAAAAACTGATAAATTTTGAATTCTCCAACTTGCAAATATTTTTTAAACAAATTTTCTTAAATTAAAAATCCCAATAAACCAAGACTTCCTTGTTATCAACATAGCCTGACAGATTTGAGACACGGTTCCTAACACTGTTTTAGAATTTTTTTGCATTGTTGTTGTTGTTGTTGGTGGTGGGAGGGCCAATTGTTTGGTCGTAGCAGGCCTTGGTTGGGTGTGGTAAATGATATTCAACCCTTCAATGTCTGAATATTATTTATCACTCAAACAGCAGTAGAATAGCCATAAAGACACACACACACACTCATAAGATTTGTGTTTTTACTAACACAACTGCATCACTCACACACACATACACCCGTTGACGAATATGTCAAGTACAAGCAATTATTTATGAATAATACTTTTGCCATATGAGAGACTCATCTATCTTTGCAATGAACATTTGTCTTTGAATGTATGTGTGTGTGTGCATGTGTGTTGGTAACTCGTCCTGCTGTGTGTATTTGTAAAGTTGATATGTATATTTCAGAATGATGCTGTGTTTTCCTCATTCTTGCTGTTGTCGTGTCGTATTTTTTATGGCTTTAGATTTCACTGTAAATCTGTGATTAATGGCCTCCATTTGTTTTAAGAAAAATTTTAAGCTTTAAAATGATTTTTATAAATTAGTTGGGGGTTTTAATTTCTCTTCGACCCGTTTGTGGTCATCATAAAACTCTCTTTTTCGGTGATGGAAATTAATTAAAAGTTTACATACTCATTAACAAAAAATAAATAAAATAAATTGGTTATAATTAAACATTTTAAGACAGATGGATGTTTGAGATACCGAATTTTAAATGTTTGAAATGTCTATATAAAGTCGAATTCTCTATATTGAATACTATGAAGTCTCTGCAACAATTTTTCTCCCTATCTCTTTCTTCAACGTATCATTTCCCTCGAGTCAATACTAAAGATTTTATATTCTTAGTCTCTATAGAACCCATACAAAAGTGGCAAAAGGAAAAAAAAATATTTGCCAAATCAAGTTATTAGAATATCATTGGCCTCCTTGTAATAAAAATAATTACGACTACTGGCTATAAAATTACCATTACTGGCAGTGCAACAAGAACTTGACCATGAAAATAGTATTCAGCTGGGTCAAAACTGTTACGTCGATTGCCTCAACATGTTCAGGAGACACATTAATTTCACGCATTTGTCCGCAAAAAAAATAGTCGTTAAATAACATTCAAAAAGAAATATAACTGCAGGCCATGCAAGTGGTAGTCAACTAGCCAGCCAACCAACCAACCATTCAGCCAGTCATCCATTCTTCCAGTCAGTCACTCCGTTAATCGTTTTAGTCTACTGACAATCCGTTTGTCCAATAATTGAATGGCAATTTGTGTTTGCTTGTAACACTTGGGGCTCGGTACACACCCCCCAAAAACAATTCAATTGAAATCATATCATAGCCATGGTCAAATTGTTATTGGTAGTGGCATTTAAACGTCGTTTGTCTATTTCAGTTTGCTCTGAGCCGGGCTGAGCGCAAATGTTGCCAGCCGGCATCGTGTCTGGTAATTGTAGTAAATGCGAATTGTATTGTCGTTGTTGTTGTTGGTGGTGCTGCTGTTGTAATTCTAAGCACCAAAAATTATGCCCCAGTAGTGTTAATGCCATTTTATATGCTGTTAAATTTGCTGTTATTCATAATCAACACCTAACTACAGAAACGGTGCGTAAGTATCCGCGTGATTTCATGGATATCAATTTCATAGTTATGGCGCTCTACCTTTGTTGCACAATGGCATGGGATTTATTCAGATTTTGATTTTTAATTATTCGAAAATGTTATTTTCTTAAAATTCAGCTGAATGGATTTTTTTCTTATAACGTTTTAAAACTGATGCTGAATTATCATACGAACGTTTAACATCCTAATCATCAAAAGATTTTATATTCAGCCGAGCTGAATTGACCTTTAGTGTAGTTGATTCACAAAAATGTTCCACTAAATGACAGTTTTTGTATATAAAATTGTATTCAGCTAAGCTGAATTGCAGTTTTATGATAGGAAATATAGATTATAGTGGATTTAACAAAAATTAGATGATCTGCTGCGATCTAGTTGGAGATTTCTAAATTAATTTAGTTGGTTTAATATATTTAGCTGACATTCAGATGAACTGAATTATAGGCCAATGAAAAAATTAACTAGCTACTAACACCTTAATTAAGTTTTGGCATGTTATATTAAATTCAGCAAAGCTGAATTACAATATTAAAATTGAAATAAAATTTAACAATTCCATAAATTTTACATTCAGCTGGGCTGAATTGTAGGTCAATGAGAAAATTAACAAGGTTCTACCACTTTTATAAAGTTATAGCATGTTATATTAAATTCAGCAAAGCTGAATTACAGTATTAAATTTTAAACCAAATTTACTTAATAAACGGCTATAATAAAATTTATTAATTATTATTTTTTAAAGCAAAGTTTCAACATTATCTTTTCAATTCAGCAAAGCTGAACTGAATGAGATTTTAAAATATTTCAATAAAATTTCTCTTTAAACTGAATATTAAGAATTTAATACAAACTTAATACGTGTATAATATATCTTTTAATATATATTTCTATACAGCTGAATTATATACAATACAAAAACGAATATTTGACATAGAAAACTGTATTCAGCAAAACTGAAAAAAAATAAATACAAATAATTCCGGAAATTTAAAATCAAACCGGTCTTGGCTGAATTGAAGTATCCAATAAAATATTTCAAATGCTGAATATTTTTAGCTGAATTGAAGTGTCCAATAAAATATCCTGATTAATCTAACAAAAAATGCAGAATATTTCGATGCTAAAATATATCTTCCTTTAAATTGTTTAGTATTCAGCTAATTTACAACTTTCCTCGAAAAATCCAAACCAGACCATTGTGTTTTTCACACAAGTTTCAATGATCAAAACTATGACCATTTGTTTGCGTTTTATAGCCCCGTAAGCCGTCATCGTTTTACAACACCACCTAAAGCGCGTTGATGCCTAGCTGAATTGTTGTAGCAACGACAACAGCAGCTGTAGTTGGCAATTTGATGGTGGGGCTCTTTAGTGGCTAAAATACGCAATGCACCTACTCAATGGCCACATCAGTTTCGGCTTATACGTAATCTGCTGTGATGTTGTGTGCGTGTATGAACGAATGTTGATGTGCTTGAGTCGAGCCGAGCCCCTTTTTTGTTGGTCGGTTGCTTGGTTTGAAACATTTCGTTTGGTGGCATTGTAGCTTTGAGACTATCTGTCTATCGGCTGTCTAGCGTCTGCCATGCCAGCCATGATGTCGTCTAATACGCATACAGAAGACAGATTTGCCACATTTGTGCATGTATGTGACACGCCAGTGACATACACACGCACACTTCCCCATAGCAATCCGTACTTATGTATCAATTGTCATTGACAGTTGAGTTGTTAGCTTGTAGCCAAAAGACAAGCAGTGGCAAACAAAAAGAAAAAAATCGGCAACATGTGAATAGGTTGGGCTCTGGTGACTTGGTAACATTTGTAGCTTTTTTATGGTTTATGTTTTTGCCGTTTGTCTCCAAAGCCAAGTGTCATTGGCAATCTCTTTGCCAGTCTGTGTGTGTCTGTGCGTTTTGTTGTCTTGCAGTTAGCCTAGGCCCGTTTGGGGTTTCACTGGAGTTTTATTCATTCTTCTTTGTTTCATATTTATCCTTGACATCCCCATGGTTTTCGGTTTAAGGTCAATGTCACCAACACTTCATCGTTCGTCCTTACGGCTTATTAAATTACACTTAAACTGTTGCTTCCAAGGCAACACAGTTATCAATTGGGCCTGTCACCCATCAAGTTTTGGCAAAAATACCCTTATTTTGTTGCTGTTTATGATTATTGGCTTTCCTTGCCACCAGCATTACATAGAAGCAAACGGAAGAAAAACATGACCCTTTTCATGATAAAAAAGGATGTGTTTTCAAGGTCAAGGTCTTTGCCTTGTTTTCCTAAAAAAATTACAATGTCATGTTTAACCCAAAACATCATTTTGTGGTGTTTTCTTGGCCATTGACTTTTGTGTTCCGTGTTTTTTTTATTACAAAGTTTATTCAACTCTTTTTTTGCTGTGTTCTGCCCTCAGGGGTATGCCAACGCAGTTTTGACCCTTTTTCCATGTACGCGTAAAAGTTTAGTTTTCTTAACCCTTAATAATGGATTGTTACGATAGACAAGAAAACGAGGAATCAACATTGCAAAGAAAGGACACGTGATTTTTGTGGGTCGTTTTCCCTTTTTTATTTTCGGCATAAAAAGGCAAACCAATTGAAAATATAATCTTCCCCTGCCAATTGTATGGTGTCCTTGATGCTGCTGTCATGATGTTTGTGATTTGTCAGAGGCAGACAGCAAGGAGGGGTGTGCTTTGTATCTTTTCAATTATATTGTGTGTTGTTGCATTTTATGCCTTTGCCTTTTTTATGATTTTATTCCATTTTTTGTGTACTTAAATGTTTTGATATTTATATCAGGATTTTAGGGAAATCCTTGTTTTGCTTCATGCCTTCATTTACTGTTGCTTCTTGTTGAGTTTTTTTCTGTCTGGCAAGTGTCTAACGTTATTTTATTCTCTTTTAAGGGTTTCCATGGAAATCAATGGCATCCCTTAGTTTCATTACCCTCTTTATGTTGTTTATAAGATGTTGGTCCTTTTTTCACAGAAGAAGTTTGCTTTGTCCTTGTTACATGAAATTTTATTTTTGCAACAAAGTGTGGCAACAGGTTCCTGGGGTTGCTTTGTAAAGTATTTTTTCTGGATGTTTGACCTCTTAATGATGACCTGAGATACAAAGAATTAATAGATGAGGTCAAGGACATCATGCGCTATTGACCCATTAATTAATTTTTTCTTTTGTTGCTGATTTTTTGATACAAAAAGTGAACAAATATAAAGGAAATTATGGGGGGAAAACTCAACAGATGATAACCTAAAATATTTTTTAAGGTGCTTATCTTTAAGTCTGTGGAATATTAGACCTAGTATTTAGCAGGCTAAAGGACTTTTCTTGCTGAATATTATTATTATTTTTCTAAAAAAATAGAACCTCTCACACACTCTGATTGAGAAGCTGAAGAAATTACTCCGTTCCTTGTAAGGTGTGAGTCGATTTAAAACTTAAAACACATTTTTTGCGAAATCATTTTTTTTAATTTATGCCGGTCTTGCAGCAAATGAACGATACTACCTTTTCTCTTCCCATGACATAATATTCACTTCCAGGAAGAAAAAACAATATCACAGTATCTCTCTGCCCCCAATAAATGTGGAATACATGGCAGCAATCAGAAATGCACTACGTTTAGAATTTATGTAAAGTCGAACAACAACAACAACAACGACAAAAAAGTTACTAAAATCTGTGTCAATGTGTCTGATACACGGGCAGTAACAATAACAAAAACCTATGCCACACTCTAGAGCTACACCAAACAAAAAGGACAGACAAATACAACGACCTTAAAACAGTTGCCATGGAAATGTAGATCAAATGGAAACTTTGCTTTCACCATTGCCAGGACGGCTCAATCCATTGCAGCTAACCAAACACAGATTCACTGATATACTGGAGTTCCATCCTAATGGCGAAATGCAGATAACGCTGATTGTGCACCACAGCACAGGCACTGGTGGTGCTGGCACACAGGAGAACCAGCGATATGTGCCACAATACCAAAAAAAACATTGCAGCGAATCTTCATGGGTAAGTTTCAGTGGGACAGATGAAGCAGCAAAAAAAAAACAACCGGCAAACGACAAAAAACCTTTGTTTTTTCCACCAAAAACTCCACAAACTAACTGCATTCTGGGCATTTAACTCCTAACGAGGATAACAAAGAGGGAGAGAGAGGAAGAGAGAGAGTGAGTGTGCAAGGGACACCCGACACGAAACTAAAGCTCAAAGCGTTATTTTGTCCGTGTGCCAAATTGCAAAGTAACTCTCTGTTCGCTTTTTTTTTGTTCCACACTCAACTCATTGATATTGGCCCGATGATGGTGGACCTAGTTTTGTAAAGGCTGTTTTGGAATTTAACTTTCCAACTTTAGTCAAGGCAAAACGGTTAGAATATAACGAGGGAATGAACTCGGCACAGATAGATAAACTGTGTCAGAGCTACAACACCAACTGGCCAAAGTGAATTGAATTGAATACGCGGCGGCGACACTAATAACCGACATTCAATGTCATGCCAACAGTTCCACATGCATCCTCAACATTCAAGTCAACCTACCAGCCAGCCAGCCAGCCATCTAGACATCCAGCCAAGAGTTGAAACCATGGACAACATGCCATCATCATTTATAAGGCAAAACATGGAAGTGGAAAATGGAAAAAATCTTAGTAAAGTTATTTCAACAAGTGCAACGGCATGGTGGAGGCTCCCTCCGTGTGGATTTTGTGTAACCGTTTCAGGATGTCTGAAAACTTGGTGCGATGCATGAATCAAAGCCGTGACACCATGGATGCCTGCATCCGTACAGACCAGCCGACCGACGAGAGACAGACAAACGTTTGTGGCATACCAATGTATATGGATGGCAATACAAAATCTAAGTTCCCTACAGTGGCTGGCAGAAATGGTGTGGAAAACTATGCCGCTTGGTGAAGAATGCGAAGGAGAAAGAGAGGGAGAGCAAGCTAACGAGAGAGTGTGGTATATCACGGTTAACGCAATACAAAAACCCGTGTTTAGTTTTTTTTTTTATTTGACAGGCAAGAACTCATCAACGAGGCCAATAGGGAGGAAAATGTAGAATTCTGTTTTAGGATGGTCTATTTTTGAGAAGCTTCAATGAAGCAAAATTGTAGTCCGTTTTATGTCAACAAACGGAACACGTGGCGTTAGTGGCAACAATGCATTTTGGTATGCGCAATGTTGCAACCATTTTCCGACACCTGTTGCAAGTTGTTTTTAAAGGGCCAATGGACATTTTCTATAGAAGATATCATAAATTGGAAGATATTCATAAATTGGATAAATTACAAAAAGAATAATCTGTTTTGTCGAATACAAAGTGTTTGATTTCAACTCGAATTTCACAGAAACAGACAGAATGAAAAAAATAGTTTGGAATTGCGCTTAGCGATTTTGACTAATGGCGTACGTAGATAACCAAAAATGGCGTATTTTGGACTAAGAGAAACATTAAAGGGATTTAAGAGCTGTCATTTTATTCAGAGTAAGTAAAGAAGTGTCAATCGAAGAAGTGTTGCCGACCGATATGTATGAAAGGGATCTTTAAAAAATATTATGTCCTGTAAAAATAGTACCATTGGATATCGAGTTCGCTTTACACAAGATTAAACAAAATCCAAAGGAGTGGACCTGGTTAATGTATTAAGTAATGGATTGCTTCAAATCGGATATTCCGTTCGCATTATATTAGAATAAATATTTTTGTGTCTGTTTTTCTGGTCGCTCTAGAGACCACAATTATGACCCGAACATCACGAAATTATACACAGAAGAAGGGGTCTGATCATAGAATAAGCATGACTGGTTTGATGAAGATTGGCCAATATTTAGCGGTTTAAATGAGCCCAGACTATTGTGTGAAAATATTATATTTTACTCCTGAAGGACATAGATCGGATAAGTTGATAGTATATCCAAGAGGAATGGTTTATCTTTAAATTGATAGCAATTATATTGTTGTATACATTCGGATGTGGGAGTTATACGAAAATACTTAAAGAGGTGCATGAGGTTCCGGACGACGCCTATAATTTTAGGTGATGTTGAGTTGATATTTAGGGGGTGCAATGACCCCAAAACTTTATTTTTGTCAGATTTTCTAATCATATCAATCAAAACCTAACAAAGATTTTTTGAAGGCAACTGAGCAGTTTGGGGTAAATTTTAATGTTTTTAGCTTATATGATTTATGTCATATCTGTTGGCTCATACCAATATTCCATTCCAAATTATTTTACTATACCCACATTTTTTAAACATTATTAACAGTTATAAAATTTTCCAACGATTAACTGGGAGAATACATTCTAAATTTATTCTGATTATCAGAAATCGCAGAGAAGTTTCATTTTTCAACCCTATAAGCTGTGAACTATTATTACCATTATTTCAAATATTACAAAGTTTGTTATATACATTACATTATTCCCTACTTACAACAAAAATTTACACATTATGTCTCAAACATCTACAACAACACATTTTCCACACAAGGTATTTTCGTTGAGCAACAAGTCGAATACTTTGCAAGGACTTTTGTAAACCTTGAGGATGTGCGTGCCTTTCGGAATTTCTTTACTCTTCAAATGGTAACACAACTATATGTTTTCACATTTCCGTCTAGGAATACGAAAAAAAAAACAAATACTCACACATACCCACATGTACTAATAATGCTTATGGTACATGAATATTATCATCACCGCTATAAAAACAAACCAGCATCTTTATAATCTGTTATAAAAACCCGCACAAAGACACACACACGAATACACCCAGACTCACTTGACTTCCCTAAGCATGGGAAAGTAATCATTTTCAGACAAGTTTTAGTATTCCCTTTGTTGTTGTCGTTGTTGTTGTTTCTATAACTTTACTTCTACTTTTCTTCTACTTAGAGCTTGGAATATGTGCAAATCCATTGAATACGCTCCAGCACAGAACAATCCAAAGATGAAGACGTCCTTGACGAAATGTGGGATATAAAAAGACCAACAACAACAACAACGACATCATACCGTGATAGTAAAACGTAGGAAACATTCAAGACCAATCAAAGGGATCGCTTAAAGAATAACACAGCCGTTCAAACATTCAATGCAATGTTCATGGCCAATGTCAGTGGCAGTGGTGGATTGGAGTGGAGTGGTAGCAGTGAAAGCACAACAGGTCAAAGTCAATGGCAGCCGGCTACAAAAGAGGAACTAACAGCACAGCAACATCAACAACTATTGGTGGTAATAGCTTTCAACCGCCAAACAAACAGACACACACATGCACAAAAAAGTTCTTTTGTGAATGAACTCAAAGGAAGTGTGTTTGCGAAAGTTCCCATCTCATCAACATCGTCGACGTCGTCGTCAATGGCAAGGAAGCAGGCGGCATATGGCGTCTGTGAATCAAACACTTAACAGACAAGTTGTTTTTTTTTCACATACATACATACCGATACATACATATAGCCTCCATTGGATGATGTCGTTTGTCGTCATTACCTTTTGTGTAATAAGTAGACCGCTTGTCTGCACAGCCGGCAAATGATGAAAGCCAACACAACAACAAGATGTGAGAAGAGTAAGAGGGCCAAAAGGGGGTCCAGACACAAAACGGTTTATGTGCCTTATATTGTAATCTCGCCTTATTAAACCAACATATCACGTGCCATTGACTGCTATCTTCATTGCTACTAGGAGCACACTCAGACACTTTACCAGCTCCAGCCAGCAGACACCAGAAGCAGCAAACGGCAGTCATGTATTCACATTAACGCTGTTGGGAATCCCGGACACACACTGATGGCGATGACAGTGGCGGTCTTTATGGGTATTTTGTTTTTTTTGCGCTTTCTTCGGCTGTGGGCATGTGCACTGGTTTACAATCTGAGCTAAGAGAAAAAATGTCACACAGCACACAATAACACATAGGACCCTTATGTCAAACATACCGACACACTCTTCGCATTCTACACCACAGCAGCAGAACAGAGGATCACACTTTGGGTAAAGAATCACGCCAAGGTGAAACAAAAACCGAAGCAACAGCAACCCGGCAAACCTTTGGCCAGCCATATAAACCGGCGAGCATATGGATGAATGAATGGTTGGATGGATGTTTAAATGCCGGTGCTGCTACTGCCACCGTTGTTGGTACGTGAGGCAAGCAATTGCTACTACTTATTGCAACTAATATGTATGTGGCCAGACCGGACGAATCCATCCTTAGTTTAATAAAGTGGAAGCCAAGCTTACAATGTCATCATTGTGATGGGTGAGAGAAACAAAAAAACTAAAAACAAAACCGAGCCCATACATGAATTGTCCATTCTTCCATAAACCGGGAAGCCAATCACTGTATCTGTATGTCTTGTTTTTTTCGTGCCATTTCGTCTGGCGTTAAGCAATTTTGTTTTGCTGTCGCTGTGGGTAATCGCACTCATGTCTACATACCAAACATTTTCCCCCAAACCGTGTGTGTGTGTGTGACCAAGATTTCAGATTTGTTACGAGGTGGCGGTGATCTGTTCCTTTTCTTAGTAGCCAATATGTACGTGCCAATGCAGTCTATGGTATTATTCGAGCACGAGACAAATGTGCAGTGTGTGTATGTAGGTAGTTAGGTATGAGGTGCAAGTGGCTACCACTAACTCATGTCAGACATTATGGATTAGCTTAACCGGAGCTGTATGGCTGGCTGGCTGGTTGGTATATTGGCTTGCTGGCGCTTTCGACTACTTGCGATGAAAGTAGAAAAGAAGGAATCGTTTCATTGCACACACAAACGCACTGCACTGTCGTTTCTCTTTTTTCCTTAAACGAACATTGTTGGCGCATGGCTAATGACACCGACATCCAAAGGCAATGCCGGAGTAATGATGATGAGTGTAAAGATGTCTTCTGTCTGCCGGCTTTAGAGAACGTCTGAAGACCAATAATCAAAGAAAATAAAATCATTTGTTGTCTGCTTGGTGTTGTTGTTTTTATTTGGACTTGTTTTGATTGCGTGTAATGTCAGCAAAGCGATGGAGGTGTGACAATTTTTTATGGATATGCAAATTCAATTTTATTTATTATTCATCGGTAATTTATAGGTGAGTTCGTTATATAAAAATCAGGATGAATATTTATAGTAGTTTTTAAAGTTGGATATTCAGAATTTTTGATATAAAAATTTATAACATGCTGTCAAAGGTAGGTTATATAAGCTATAAATCTCCTTTCATGGGCCCTATAAATATTTTTAAATATTTTCTAAATTAAAAAATCAGAATTTTTGAATATTTATTATAGGTTATATAAGGGAGAATGTGTCGATGTATCCCATTTTTAATTCCAATCATCCTAATATTAGCAATGTGCTCTCAACAGACCTTATGGGTGGAAGGGTATAAAACGTTTATTCTGTCGCATATATCAGGATTTGTGTCAGAGATATAACTCTGTGCGACAAAATTTTGGGAAGTGGAAAATTCCTATTGGGTATGAAATCAATCCCAGAAGAAAAAAATCTCATGGTCAATGTTCGAAGATATGGCGTGATAATTTTTAAACTTCATATCTTGATTGTACGTATCTTTAGAGATTACTTTTCGCCCTTCTAACTCGATTCCTTGTGTGTCCTTTTCGTCTTTAATTAAGGAACCGGACTCCAGTTATCACAATATATTCCTCATAATATTGAGAAAAATGTTACGATTTTAGGTGGGATGTCAAAGACGAGAAATCCATACATTACCTTTTTGATGATTCTTTTTCAATTTTACCCGTGTCATGTTACTAAAACCCTATATGTATGTTCTTCAAAAAATTCAGTTTACATTCTTTATTATGAAGAAATGTCGGATTCGTCCGAATTATTAATTTAAAAAATATAGAGAAGCAAATTCCGGGGAGGAAGCGGTTTTTCTAATTTTCGGATATGAAACTGATAAGCCAAGATCTCCAAATTTTGACGAATTGTTCCTTTGATGTTTTCATATACTCACCAAGGTCCATGGCCTCGATTTTCTCTCATCATATAATCAGAGGAGAAGCCAAACGATGGTATCCAATATTGACCGGAAATTTGAACCGGATAATAAAGAAACTGAGCACGTCATATCTCCGAACTTTGACGAATTTTCCCATGTGGAGTTTTTCTATATACTCACCAAGGTCCATGACCTCGATATTCTCTCATCATATAATCAGATGAAAAGCCAATCGATGGTTTCCAATATTTACCAAAATTTAGCATTAATTTATGTAACAATTTTAAGTTTTGTAAAATTCCGACCAAGAATAATTTCACAAATAATTTTTGAGTATTGAAAAAAAATTATCGTTCTCAATTACCACCCGTTTTAAGTATGATCATTTCCTTATAGTCTGTCCGCTGCTGGTCTTTTGGGATTGGAACTGCTAACTACTTGTCTCACTTTCACAGTTCGTATTCGAAACCACAATGTCTTGAATGCGTTCGTGTCTTGGTTGCTTTTGATGTTTGTAACATTAACACGAACACGATGAACTAAATGCCGCTGGGGAATGTTAAAAGTCTGGTGACGTTATAATATCTGACAAACAAAACAATTTATATTGTAGCATGATGATGCAGAGAAAGATGGACAGACAGACAGTCGGACACAGGGAGAGTGTACGCACGCCAAAGAAATTCCCTCAATCATTGCGGTAGTTAGTGGTTTGCTGCTACCCAGCTAACTAACTAGCAAATCATCATCATACTCCAAGAAGAATGAATAATACAAGAAACGACATTGATATAAATATAAAGGCCTGGCAGGCAGACCGAAAGACGGACAGACATACGGCCAGGCACGCTGGCAATCTGTTGGACTTATCCGGGCGTTGTGGATATGTGCTGCTTGTTGTTATAGTATTTCGTGTAAATGCCATAACAAACAACGTTACGTTTGCTCCATTACTGTGGCCGCTTGCTACGAAGTCCCCACAAACTTATACCGACCGATGCCGACATATGCAGAGGCATGGCTGACGCCACCATGTAGTAGATTTCTCATATTGAATATGTGACGTTTTGCGTTAAGAAGGCCGTCGTCAGTGCCAGACTGCCTGTTTGCTTGCCTGACTTATCGTACGTTTTAGGTGTGTGTATGTGTTCGTCCAAGGTGCTACTACTTGCTACTGTTGCCTGGTATTGGTTACCACCGGCTAATTCATAATCAAAAAGCGCCAACCGCCGTCATTTGGTTTTTTTGTTGTTGTTATTTGGGCGCCACATTGTCTGGCTTAACTGTTACGTTTACGTTTTGTTTTAATACTGCCTGTCTGCCTGCCGGCTGTCACCTCGAACGGTCTGTGGTCATTTAAGTCATTTTTAATGGCCTGGGTTTTTTGTTGCGTTTGGTTTCTTACAGCATTACGTTCCGAACAAAGTATTTGAATAAGTGTCGTTTTTTTTTTTTGGTCTGAAGGGGGGTCTAAATGTTGTCATCATTTCATGTTGGACTGAAGTGTTATGTATTGTGGAGGGGGTTAGCATGTCACACATGTCTATCGCTCTTTTAATCGTCATGGCCTATGACAATTATTAATACATTAAATGTCAACAAGTTTTACCTTTGGCGTTGTCATTAAAGAACACTGCTTTTGGAAAAGTTAAGTGATGGATCAGGGGGTATAGAGATGGATGGGTTATCTTGGGTAGAGGAAAAGAGATGACCATTGTCAATCTTTAAAGGTGATTAGATTTTATTTGTGTATATTTTTTTAATATTGGAATGAATCTAAAAAACAGATTTTATAAAGAAATATATTTAGAGGGTTGGATATAGGAGCCATGCTTCCTGAGTCATCAAAAAACCTTTTTATAGTCTCCCATCTTAGTTTTGTGGCATGTAATGAATGGATTAGCTTAGGTTATAATAAAATTTCAAAAACGAAATATTGACTCATTATTTCTTTTTATTTAATATTTACAGTGATTATTTGTTAATTTGTCATCTTCGACTAAATTACCCAAAAGTAACTAAAAAGCGGAACAAAGAAATGTTCTTTTTTTGGCTTATCATTTAAGCCCACAACAAAGTTGTTTTCCTTCTTTGACAAGTGATACGATAATTTATCATAAAACTTGACTGTCATTAATTTCAATTTTCTAAGTGTTCGACACACACCGAAGAAAAAAACCATTCATATTCATGCCATTCTAAGCTTCGTTTCAATAGCCGGTGAAGTCAAACCGCACCACACACTTGTGAGGAAAATGTGGATATTTTCCTAAGTATAACGTCTAGCATGTTTCGTGTGTTTTTTTGTTCAAACGTCTTTCTGTTTTTCTTTTTTGCCGGCATCGTGTCTATGTTTTGATGACTTTGATGAATTTGTGACACACCAGACAGAAGTTACGTTAGATGTGTTCGATGTTAGACATTTGCCAGACAGGCAGTTAGACTCAATGTTAATTCTTACGAACGACGATGACGACAACGCAATGCGATGAAGGCATAAAAGCGTTTTGTATGGATCTTTTTTTCACTTTCCGTCAACACAAAGCGCCAATAGTAGTAGTAGTAGTCTGGGCAACAGCAGAAACAACAACAAAAACCCACCAATGAACTTTTGAACAACAATAGAATGTGGCAACAAAACAAATCCATGATGAATCACACGAATGGAGTGACTAGCTGACGGCCTGAATCGTTTTTTTTGTTTTGTTCTTTTTTGTGGTAAAAAATTATTATGCAATATTTTTTTCCTTGTGGGGTCGGTTTTTGTTGTTTTGTTATATATTTTCATGGAAATTCATTGTCAAGGCAACTGGCGAAAAGTTAATGACTCTGTCAACAGGATTTTAGGATACTTGATCCCATAAATGTTTGTTTGGTCGTTTTTTTTTATCAAAGTAAAGGTAAAAGACCTTTTCTTCTTTTACTAAAAATAAGTTCAGAAGTTTGTTGTCATTAGAAGGTCAAGGATGAAAAAAAAGAAAAAATATCATAGAATTTGAGGCAGGAAATATTCTTCAAACATAATATCAAAGTTGTGGATAAGAAATCTAAATTAATCGAATGAAAAAGTAAAGGAAGATTGTTCGAAGATATTGATGGCAATTTACAGCAAACTCTATGGAAATGCTTTTAATTATCAGTATAAAGAAAATCTTTAATTGCGATAAGATTTATTTTATCAAAACTTATTTAATTCTCAACGTTGCACAGTGGGTAGGAAACTATTTTTTTTTTTTTGCACAAAAGGGCATTTCAGGTAGAGCCGATCAAATGTTATATATTTCATATCTAGAGACTTTGAGCTTTACGCCAGTAACATTTTATAGCATTGTGGGTTACGGCTTAGAGATGACATGTTAAAGTCAACATTTCATATTTTTGTGAATATAATTTATTTTTAAAAAATTAAATAATTAAAAAATGAAAATTAGCTTTTACTAACATAACATGCTATTTACGGTAGCCCCCATATAATGGTACCTCTAATGTTGTAATTTGGTATTTTGAATTCTGATTGTATGTAAAACTATCAATTTTGACATAAGTTTCGGGTTAGGCCCCACATAAACGGACCACTCATTATTTGGTAGTTTGGAGATTTTCACCACGCTCTTCAACTAAATTCAAATTTAAATTAAGGCATGCCATACTTTCAAGAACATAATACATAAAAAATACGATTTCATGCTATTCTGATGTTTATAAAGACACATTTAGTTTTTTATGTTTGCCACCAGTATGGATTCATTTTATTTGATTTTCAATATTTTATTTTTAATTTGTAATTTGAAACCATAACTCTACAAAACGAGTTTTCAAAATAATTTGATTAATTTAACATTTAAAAAATATGATGGTTATTTTCGACCCATCTTATTGATTTTATTCCATTTCTTGCAGAATCGTAATCAGCTTCCTTGAAACCCTTATATGTGTGATTTATTTATTTCATAAAACCCACTGCTCTAATTATGGTAAAAATGGAGGTATTGCAATATATTTGTATTCAATACATTTCAGTATTTTATTATCAATTTTGCAACTTACCCCTGTTGTTGGTGTTGTACTACCAGCTGGAGTTTTTCCTTTGCCGCGACCACGTTTTGACTCTGGACGCACGGGTTGGCCATCGGGTCCATAAACAACCTGCAACAATGAAAAAACAATTGTATTAATATTAAAAATAATTTAGAAATATAAATAAATAAATTATAGTTATTTTTTTAGTTTATTTGAATTCATTTTGATTTAAACAAAACCATCAAACACCAAAATTAAATTCAAAATCCAAATTTTCTGTTATATAATTAAAAAATTGTGTTTACAGTCGATAATACTGTTCACAATTAAATATTCACCACAATAAACCATTGTAGATAATACAGTTGTTAAACTCAACATAACATTATTTCGACTACATAATACCAGATGGCGCCCAATCACTGAGCACATAGTTTGTGACTCCACTAACGGTTCAAATTGGAAACGGCCTTGCCAACTTGAAATTGAGATGTGCGAATGTTAAGTGTAGTGTTGTGTATAGTCAAGACATAAATCAATACCCTCCATGGTGAAGTTGAATTTAAGAGCAAGCAAAGTCACTAACCATAGCAATTCAAGCAAATTCGAAGACAATAACAAATTACAGTGTGGCCAGATTTGGAATGTTTGAAGGATACTATTGGATGGGATTTTAAAACGCGGGGGGACACAACATTTACATTACCACTTCAAATAATATATCATAAACAATGGCTAATATAATCAACTCAAATATGAAAGTAAAATACAATGCAAATTCCTCTTTTAAGCTATCAGAATATTTTTGCATCGGTCACAACTATGGTGTAAAGATATCATATTCTGACATTGGCTTAAGATTTTGTAACATAAATATTGGTTCTGAATACACATTTTAGTATACCGATAATAAAAAAAATATCATATTAGGGTCTTACATGTGATTAGATTTTCCCCCTTTAATAATATTTACGACATATGTTAAGCGGTTCGCTTCACGATATGGACAACACAAAATTTGCTGATTACCGATTAATATTAGAGAATAAAATGCCTCTTTTTTTAGAAAACAACTCAGTTCTTTCATAAGCCAATATTTGTATTTTTTTAGAATGGAGAAGAAATTCTCAAATTTTATGTACAATAAAATATTCAGTTTCAAACTACATCCAATTTATTTAATATAAATTAGAAATGTAAAATGTTATTTATTTTCCCTTCTGTGAGCTCAATTTGCAAAATAGTGCGCATGTGCCCCTTTGAAATTATTCACTTCAACTTTTCTTCTAGAAAAACTTATCTTAGTCTATATAAATATGGCTGTCATTTTAATTGTCTGAGCACATGTCGACAATGACATACAAAATCTAGAGGATTCCTAGCAGCTATAAAAATAGACCAAAATTGTGAATATTCAACAACATGAAAAATCTATAGCAAAGAATAAGAGGAAAAAAAATACAAAACATTTAAATGACATTTTTTCTTTACAGCGAATGGTGATGATGATGAAGTGCAGCAACGCATCACGCAAATGTCCATGGGGAGGAAGTGTGTGTGTTGTTGTAAAAATGGAACAACCAAACAGGAACCACACGAAACATGTGCATATTTCTAGAACCCCAACGATGCACACGATGCAGATCGGCAAAATGAGGGAGATAAAAATGCCTGAAACACATACCGTTATATGAGTGATATATATACGAATACAAATAAGTAAATATTCCAACTTAATGCATTTATTTTTAAATTTCAAATGAACAAACACTCAGAACGACAAAAGTACACGGTTATTGTCTTAAAGGCGGCTGTTGTAGATTTTTCGTCTGACTGACTGCAAAGACTTTAAATGTCATCTTATGTTTGCCTGGAACTGATCTAAATTTAAACCATGTCGCACATATGGCTAACTATGGATGTTCGTGCGTCTCGAAGTCTTAATCACTTCACGCAAAAGAGGGACGTTACGTTGGACGCGTATCTGTAGTTTCAGTTTTCATGAAATATGCATTTTTCTTTCTGAAGCCCTGTTTCAGAGTTAAACCCTCTCAAAGAGCAGCAAATGGTGGTGGTGGTGGCGGCTACAAATGTTTTCCATTCTGTTCTGTTTTTTGGGGGGAGGAACTACAACATTGTCTCTCACTTAAATGTCACATTTTGGGTGTCTTCACTTGTCTCGGTTTTATGTGTCTCCCAACGTAAGTGTGTGTGTGTAATGTTAAGGAGTTTAAGTGACATTTTTATGTTTCAAGTGTTTCCTTAAAGTTTCAAATTACAAAAATTTCAATTCTCTTCCATAGAATACAAATTTCAATTATAATTTGAGATAGGCAGATGTTGTTGTTACGGAATTTATGGCTATCTTAGAGAGAGTAATTTCCAGGAAGTACTTAAGCTACTTTAAATTGTCATTTATTGATGTTTTCGAAAGTTGAAACACTTAGTTCAATTGATGGGAAATTTTGTGTTTTTTCGTTTAAAATGGGAATCCATGGAATTTGTACAGATGTATGTTTCATATATTTAGATGTCATTGTGGGAAAAAATTAAGAAGTCAATATGATTTAAAAAAAAAAATTTAAAAACAGATATTGTATTTTATTAATTTTTTTTTCAACACTAAGAAATTTTATTTTGTATATTTCATCTTATTTTTGATAAATTCTAATGAAAAAATATTTTTTTTAAATTTAATATTTTTAAACTTTTATAATTATATTTCACTAATAAAAAGGGATTTCATAATATTCCAGAGTAAAAAAGTTCTGTCAAAATCAAATTTAAAGTCATAGATTTAATATCTGAAAATACTTATTTTTTCTAAAAAATCTCACTCTTAGAATACTAATATTCAATAGTTTGTAACATTTTGCTCCTAGATCTATATTGTATAGCGATCTACCAAAAAATCTGGCGTAAGTATTTTATAATATTTACGACATTTGTCAAGAGGTTCGCTTCTCCATATGGACAACACCAGACTTTTATATAAGGGTCAGGTCACAACATTTTTGTCGGGATTACTAGTCGTAAAAAATCCTTAAAAAATCAATCGTAAAAAAATCCTGAATCCCAATTCATATCCTTAATAACAACTTAATAATAATTCTAACCCAACAATTTAATCACTTCCCTTGCTATAAATTTATGCCATACAATTTAATTATTAAAGCCTTTACCATTCCATACAAAAAAGGGGTTTCCCTCAAGGTCACAACCGCATCACAGAAAATTAATTATAAACAAACCCCCAAAACATTTATTAAAGCGAACAAATTGCCAACACCATCATCAAAATTTCCTATGTCTGCCGACACAACAAATATTCAATCAGTGTATACGTGAGTGTGTATTTGTGTTTTGTTTGTGTTTTTCTTAATGGGCACAATGAACTTTTATTAACCCAAATATATATCTGGCGACGAATGTCCTTGTATTCTCAAATCTCTTAACGACTTCTTATTTATGTAATTTTTCCTTCCGCCTCAAAGTTTAGGTATCAAGTTCAAAGTCACCATCAAAACAAAATAACACAACAACAACAAACATTAAACGTCATAATAACACCCACTTGCAGGCGAATGGAACGCACACACACACAACACGTTTCACTCACACACTCAATTTACGCATATCATCATCATCGTCATACTGCTCAAAGTTATGGCAGACATGGAACCTATTTCTCAGACAATCAAACAACAGCCAACCACCACCCAGCTCCACACGCACGCACACATACAGGCCATTAAGGCAACAGTACACAGACAGAAAGTAACAACAACACTCCAAAATATTGTAAACACATGTATGAGTGTGGGAGCATACGCACACACTCACACCATCAAACATAGAGGGACGTAGTAGTAGACAAAGCCAACAACGGCTACCATGAATGAACCGAATGAATGAGAAATAAGGATATAAACAGGCTCTAGGAAGTTTAGTAACCGAACAAAAACGAAACGACTGCCAGACAGACACTCAAATCACGCACACATTTATATACCGAAAAAATATAGGCTCACACATACACACACACCAATACACAATAAATAGGAACTTTTGCACACATTGCCATTTGCATGTGCCATTGTGTGTGTGTGTCTTTGTCGGTGTGTGCGCTAAGGACATTGACATTGTCCTACAAACGTAACAATTTTAGTCAAAGTAACAACAACAAAAAATTATTTGTAGAAATTCTATATTACTGTAACACGCCGCACTCTGCCACACCTCCGCCTCCCCCCAAATCCGGCATGCCCCAAACATTTCGTTTACAACTTGAAAGCCGGCAATTTGTGTGTACGAGAGTTTATAGGGCGGAGGAGACGAGCAGACGAGACAGACGAGACAGACACACACACCCAGCCACCCACAAAACTGTGTCTAGCACATTCTCTTTGTAGTCCTCTTTGTAACTGGGCCAACAACAGCAGCAGCAGTTATGGCACAGTCTGGCCGGGTAAGCAAAGCGAGTTTGAGTTAATGGATCCGCAGTGTTGTAGGTTGTGTTGTCTGGTGGGAGGTTTTATTTGGGTTTTTTGCCCTTTCTACAAGGCAATCGAAAATTGTGGCGGCAAAATGCATGCTCAAAGAATATTTGTTGTTGTTGCTGTTGAACTTATGACGATTTGAGATATTATTTTATAATACCGATTCTATGAAATAGGGTCAGTGTACTTTGGGGAAAAATGTGGAAGTGGATTGGATTTCCTACGAAAATTCCGCGAAAAGGAAGGGAAATATGTTTTGACTGAAAACCTACTAAATGGCCTCTTGGGAGTGAAAAAATTATATAATCTTACATTAAATCAGAGATAAACATATTTTTTGTATTATCCACCAAGGAAAAACTTGACCTTATGGTAAAAAATTCGAAAAATGTAATAAATAATAAAATAAAAAAACTATAAAACTGTTTTAAACCATTTACACAAAGCTGAATTCAAAAAGAAGGTCGATGTTAGGGCGCCATACCATTTAACAGAAAAATGGGATGGAACGAATTTCCATCTGCGAAGCCCATTTCTTAAACGGATGGTGACTGGAGATGAGAAATGGCTCAGATACGATAACCCTGTGCGAAAACGATAGCGGTGAAGCACCTCAAAGGCGGCCAAACCAGGATAAACGGCCAGGAAGGTTCTGCTATGCATTTGGTGGGACTGGAAGTGGATTATTTATTATGAGTTGCTTCCATATGACCAAACGCTAAATTTTGATCTTAACTGTCAACAAATGGACCGTTTGTAGATAGCAATTTACCACAAATGGCCAGAATTGACCAACATTGACTCGCCAGAAACTTCGCAGCTTGGTTGGGAAGTTTTAATGCATGCGCCATACAGTCCAGGCTTGGCACCAAGCGAATTTAATGATAAAAAATTTGTATCTAAGGAGGATTTTGAAAGTTGAATACTAGAGTTTTTTTGCAAATAGAGAGCAAGATTTCTATGAGAGAGGCACCTTTAAAATGGCAACAACTCATACAACAAAACGGTGCATATTTGGTCCATATCGGACATTCGGAAGGATTGTGAATAAAGTCCTATAGTTTATATAAAAATAATGGATTTCTTTTTCAACAACCTAATATTTCGTGATGTTGCAAATGGAATGACTATTTCAAAAATTCAAAGTAGAGGATTCTCCGTTGACCACATAGAACATTTATTCTACATTAGCGGATATAGTTCAATCCGAAAATCATCGTCTGTATATACCAAAATAATTATTTTAAAATAAAATCTTATTTGAACTATCACATCAAAAAAAAAAAAAAAATAATAATAATAATAATAATTAACTGGCACTCTTATTAATAACTTTAGGCAGATGTCAATTTAATTTTCAACTTATCATTAATTTCAATTGAAGTGAAAATTTTCGTTACTTTACAGATGAATAAATGACAGTTTTTTACTCTTCTTTTTTTCTTGTTTGCCATGGGCTCTTTAGCATCATGTCATTGTTATGATAATTGTGTCAATTGATGGATGGATGGATGGAATATGGCACAACAAAATGACAACAACAAAGAAAACTTGAAAACCAGAAGCAAAAACGTGCAACCGCAACGACAAACAAAAATCAACACTTCCATTTTTTATTTGGTATAGGACAACAATGGTTAATATTTGAGCAAAATATGAAAAAAAAAACGAAACAGAAACAGGATAACAAACACGAAAAGCAAGTCAAGCCAACGAATAGCCGCCTAAAGCCAAGAAAGTGTAAATTACAACATGAAGAAGCAGCAAATGGACCGACCCTTTTATTTTTGGAATTTCATTTTTCCTCTTTGATTCACTAGCCGCAAAAAAGGGTACAACTCTGTTTGGTCCTAGCAGTGGCCAGTGGCATAATAAGCCAAAACCACAAGTCCTGTAGTCAATGTTATCGTTATTTTGTGACGTTCGTGTCCTCGCCATCATCATCATCATCAACGTCGTCGTCGTCAACATCATCAATGTTCGTGTGTACCCTTTTTTCTGCTTTACTTGCCACCTTTTGTTGATTCTTTTGTTTGCCAGCCAAACCAAAATCAAGTAAACTTTATGCTATCCGAGTGGCATGGCAAAGACCTGACCTAGGTTAACCCAAAACGTACTAATGAAGAACCTAAATAACGTACGTACGTAAAACAAAAGCACAACAACATCAGAAAAGGCAACAGCAACAAATTTGTGTGTGTGTATGTGTGAGTGTTACGCAGCACGCAACAACAATAAACCCTATAGCAAAGGAGAGCAGAGACAGACGTATAAATAAATGCCTTGGCTTGATTTCCTTTTGGGTTACGCACACACACACACTCACAAATAAATATTTTTATGACACATTTTTGCTTGGTATTTCGTTTTGCTGTTTTTGTTCATCTTCATCACTGGTGTTGTGTTAATTTTTGAACAAAAGTTTCATGGATTTTAAGAAAAAGCGATGGGGGTTAGAGATAACCCTCTTATTGTTGTTGTTGATGTTACACTTTCTTGACGCTCTCCATGGGGAGAATCGAATCATAACGCAACACAACATCCATTATTATCCGAATCAGAAATACGCAGGCGACATCAGACAACGACGACGGCAACGGCAACGACGCATTTTGGCAATGCAAATTGCGTGCAAACGGTGGCATATTTTGATTGTTTCTTAATGGTCCGGAATGAGTTTGTGATAAGGGTTAGCAAGTTTTTTTTCGGAGAGGGGGAAACTACGTTGTTGCTTAATTAAAAGGTATAGGTGGGAATGTATTTGTGCAATAGAGCTTTAAAGTATTCGAACAGGTTCAAGTTAGTATAAGAATTTAAAACTAGGTCGGGTTTTAATTTTTTTGCTCACAGTATCCTACTACTTCTGGAGTGTTCGGTATTGAAAATGAGATATAATCTGGTTGGCCAATATTTGGCGGGGAAATTAAAAAATGAAAAATTTTGAGCTGTATATATACGTGAAGAACCATATATCCTCCAAAGGTTCCTAACTTTTTAACAAGCGTCATACATGGCTGAATATATTAGTTTGGGGAAAAAGAAATCCATTAGGCCGGTCGTCGAAAATGTCGATAAAATCGGAGAAATGGTCGAAGTTGGCCGGCATTTTATCAGTCGTAACATAGCCCAGGAGCTGAAAATCGACCATAAAACTTTTTTAAACCATTTACACAAAGCTGGATTCAAAAAGAAGCTCGATATTTGGGTGTCACACCTATTAGCAGAAGAAATAGAATAGATCGAATTTCCATCTGCGAAGCCTTGACCAAACAAAATGAGATAAACGAACTAACGGCCAGGAAGGTTCTGCTATGCATTTGGTGGGACTGGAAGGGGATTTTTTTATTATGAGTTGCTTCCATATGGCCAAACACGACATTCTGATCTCTACTGTCAACAACTGGACCGTTTGAAGATAGCAATTGACCAGAAACGGCCAGAATTGGCCAACGGGAGAGGTGTCGTGTTCCACCAGGACAACGCTAGGCCACACACATCTACAGTGACTCGACAGAAATTTCGGAGCTTGGTTGGGAATCCCCCATACAGTCCGGACCAAGTGATTACCATCTTTTTCTGGCATTGCAAAATTTCTTAAATGACAAAAAATTGGTATCTAGGGAGGATTGTGAAAATGGACTACTAGAGTTTTTTTTTTCAAATAGAGAGCAGGACTTCTATGAAAGAGGTATTATCAAGTTACCTTTATAATGGCAACAAATCATACAACAAAACGGTACAAATTGGACATTCCGAAACATGTTAAATAAAGTCCTGCTGTTCATATAAAAATAGTGGATTTTCCCCCAACGTAATATATACGAGAACAAAATCTCATCCAAAGGTTCCAAATTTTTTTAAAAAGCGTCGTACATGGCCAATTATATAATTTGTAGAGATTAGGTTTGTGTGAGAGTTCGAGGCATTGGCCATCCAAAGGAGTGTGTTCCAATCACTGCGAATATCAAATTATAAAACTTGGATAAGTTCGGTGGTGAGCAAATTATTATTTTTTATTTTTTTCTTAGATAGATAAACACTGATCAAAATGATTTAATGACACCTTAGCTATTGGAAATTTTTATAGTTTAATAAAAAATAATTTTTTCTTTTTATTAATATTCCCCTCATCATCCACTGGAAAGGACCCCACTTGTATGGTTAAATATGCAACAAATACTTCTTCTAAACATGTTTAAAATTAAATTAGAAAAAATAGAGAAACAAGCATTTTATTCACACTATGTATAGTGACAAATTGTCAGCCAAGGACACGGCTACGCTATATAACACACTAAGCGTAGTATCACCCTGCCTGAATAACACATATTTGTCCTTTTGCGTCTGGAGCGGTTAAGCTAGCCCAGTTGAACTTGTCGTCGTTTATCATACGCAAGCACAAAAGGGCAACTTTACGTCCCTTTTTATGAAGGGTGAGTATGAATGTGTGTGTGAGTACGAGTGCGATGTGCGTGCGTGAGGGAGGAAGCAAAGCACACATATTTAACCAGCATAAAGGACATCAATCCAATTGTCCATTCAACATTGAAGGTTTATCTACGGTGGGGTTGTCGGTTGGCTATAATCAACCAAAATATCAGCTATTCCACCAACAAGTCGAGGGAAGGGGGAGGTTTCATTTCATGTTTTTCCACTTAACCTTGAAACTTAATTTCCATTGCAATATTAGGGGAATTTAAGGATGATGATGTTGTTGTTATTGTTATTGTTGTGGTATTTGTTGTGATGAAAATGAATAATAAACATTGACCTTAGACAATTTGGCTTATGTGTTTTTTGTTTTTATTTATTTTTTGCTTCTCAACTTTGTTTGTGCATCAAGGGGTATAGCGATTTGAATGAATAATATTGATGAACAAATCCTCAATGGAAGAAATTTTTAAGGTGATATCAATTGGAGTTTATATAACATATTTTTTATTCTGCGAAATTATGGGGACCTTTATGAAAATTGAGAATAACAAGCAAATTAATATAGATTTGAATAAGGAAGAGGGCGACAGGGAGTCTTCAAGTCGTACCACATGAGTTTGGATCTAATAATTTAGAGGATATATCAACTACCCAAAAAATGTGAGAGAATATAATCTACAATACTCTTTAAAGGCCCAAGAACATCTTAAAGAAGGAGGGGGATGTGTATTGTCAGAGTATTGAATGTCACAAAATTGGAACATATAAATCGATTCTATAATCCGTTGAACACAAAAAAAATCAACGGATAGTCGAATTTTGTTCACTTTATATATTCATATTATCTATTTATTTATAGATATATCCCTATTCTGAACCCCCTTCCCAAACAAATGGACTAATTCCAGCCAAAGTCTTTCACTTTGAATGCATATAATTTAAAGGGATATTTGAGGGTTTGCAAATAAAAGACAATAACTGTTGACTGATTTGTATTGCTCTACGTATCTCTCAAAAACCCCTTTACACATATCCTGCGATTTAAAAAAATCAATCTAAACTTACAACGAAATCATATTTACACTTCCATGGAATAATAATAAATCCAATACTACAACAATTTGTAATCAATAGAATAAATCCATAGTCTGTCTAATCGTCCATGATTTTGCGTTCAAATCCATGAAAATAGAACAAACTAAATCCCAGAACAAAAAAAATTAATGCACATGGACGAACACCACCAATAGAACAATGAAAAACAAAATTGAAAATCAATCGAAATGCTAGGTAGTCAGACAAACAGTCAGCCAGGCAGCCCATCAGGCAAATTGCTGTTCCACAAAGGATGGATCACAACAACAACAAAAATAGCCATATGCAATGCTATAATTCAATTTTTCTACAGGATTTTCTGGCAGATTTTTCGTTGTTGTTTTTGTTTCATTGTGTGATTTTAGATTGCAAAAACCCAAACCTAAATGGAATAGAACTGAAAACTGCAGCCATTTATGAGTGTGTGTGTGTGATAACATCTGTGTGAATAGAGCGAACAATGGTAGTCGTATATTGTGGAGGATTGAAAGATGAGCACACCCAACTGGCACACAGGCAGGCCGGCTGACAGAAAAACAGACAGACAGGCGAATAGAAATCTATGTTTGCCCGCTGACACATGAGATACAAAAGCAAAAGAAAAACATATCCTTTTATCCTTTGCAGTCATTTTCAATAACACACACACATAGATTCATTCTCTCTAATACACGTACACGTACATTTACAGTAATTGAAATACGCAACTTTTTTCGAATTGTATTGAAAGGACGCAAATCCTAACTGGTGGTCTGCCACGCATTCTTTTTTTCTTTCTTCGTACAGAATGCAAACGTTAACACACGATGAATCCGACGCATTGCTAGATGCTAAGCGTGTTGAAGCATTCATCTTTTTTTAATTTCCATTTTATAATGCGTTACGCACATTACTATGTGTGTGTGCGATTGTTTGTGTGCATGCTAGACGGTTTTGCCAAAGCACCGAACAAAGAGGAATTGCGTAAAATGTAAAATAGAAAATGGAATTACATACAAAATGGTCTTAATGGTAGTGGTGGTGGTGGCAGAGAGTATGGCTGCCAACTTGTCCTTTCCCATTTCTTCCTTCCAAACACACAGAGGAAAAAATGCGTTAAAGTGGAGTGTTAAAAGGACATGCGAAAAAAAAATATTTGCTATATGCGGAGTAGATAGAACGAACATTCACACAACAACAACATCAACATGTATAACAAGTTCAACGTAGAGACTACAACCAGGGATTTCTTTCCTTGCATTTGCAAAAAAATAATGGAATGAATAAAAAATAGAAAAAAAAATACAACAAAACTAAACGGGGTGGTAAAATAAATTATTTTTAATTTGATTTCAACTCAATTAAATGTCAAGAAATGAAATTTTAAATTGCATTTTTGTTCTTGCTTCCTTGTGCTTTGAATATTATTAAACTGTGAAAACGCAAAAAAGAAAGAAAGCAGAAATAAACCGAACATCATGAATGTGAGATAGAATTTTTGCTTTAAATTCAACGGGGAATTTATAATGAAACTTTAAATGTTGAAATAAATCGAATTTTTAAAAATAGAGGACAGATATAAATTTGCTATCTGTCCTTAATTCTGCAAACTTAGCTTTAACCTCTAGAAAATATTTCCAATTTGTAAATCCCAAATAAATGAAGATGAAATAATTGAATGAAATGAAATTGAGTTGCCGCATTTTTTTTTTGAGTTTAGAGAGATGCCAACAGATTTTTTATACCCTACACAACTACGTTACGTGGTCCCATGTGTTTGTAATGTCGCGAAATATTGGTCCTAGACTCGCCTTTTAGTATACCGATCGTCATATCTCGACTAGCTGAGTCGATCTAGACAAGTATATCCGTCCGTCTGTCAATTATAATTAGTAAACACGATGCAAGCCACAGTTATAGACCAAACGTCACGAAATTGTCTGTTTTTCTGACCCGAACATCAGAGAATGGATATTGATCATAGAATAAGCAAAACAGTTTTGATGAAGACGGATCAATATTTAGCGGGTCAAATTAAAAAAAAATACAAAATTTGTATTTTATGGCGTATATATTTACTCTTAAATGACATAGACCGGAGAAGTTGATAGTATATCCAAGAGCAGAATGGTTCGGAAAATATGCCAGGAGAAGAAAAATGAGCTGTTCCTGAAAATATTTGAAATGATGACCAGGCTCGGAATATAGATCCGCACAAAATAGGAGTTCTGTTGTAGTTGTGTAGGGTATCGTATGGATATATTTTTGTGATAATTTTACAATTCTTTATTAAAGATTATCTGAGTCGTTTATTTTGAAAATGGTTTAAGTCATTTTTTTCTTATATTGAGATATTTAAAGGTTTGGGTTTGATTTGTTTCAAAAATATTTTTAAGTGGTATTAATTTTGTTTGTGGGTTTGTGCCCTTAAACATGATAGAATATGTAACGTAAAATAGAATATGTAACGTATTGTAAACTTTTTTAGAAAACCAAGATTTTTATCAGAACCTAAAATGGACTTAAACCACTTTCAAAATAAACGACTTAACTGAGCTTAATTCGTGGGGTTTTAGAAAGATTTCGCACATTAAATAGAATATCTTTTAAGAGCCAACAAATATTACAAAGTATTCTTTATTTTTCAGAAATTTTAATAAATATAAGAATATTTGTGAAGGAATCGGAAAATCATACTTATTTTTGAGAAGTTTCGTGATCGGAGCTGTAAATGGCTGGCCCAAACAAAATTTGGCTCATACTGTGAAAAATTTAAAAAAAGATTTTTAATATTCACCCTATCTAGAATTTATATCGTCATCACCCTTGGAAAACAACAAAAAAAGTTTTGTAATTTACAAACGACTTTGTTATAACCGAATATTATTTTTTTTTCATCACGAAACATTTCAAATAGTATCACACTTCTCAAAAAGCGGTTTTTCCTTGAGAATTAATATTTTTTTCTCTATTTTGGTTAGGCAAATGTAAAATATTCCGGCTAGTTTTGTTTCATTTCAGTTTTTTTTTCGTTTTCTGTTGGCTTTGGCATGGCGTTGAGCTATGAGCCATTGTTAAGCGAGAAAATAAAGGAAAAGTTTTTGTGTTTCAAAAACCCAAAAAAAAAAAAAAAAAAATTCAGTGCATTTTTTGTGAAAAGAAGAAAAAGTTTTAGTGATATATTTTTTGCAATTGTTGTTGTTGGTGTTTTTTTGCTCGTATAGCCTGAAGACTGAGAAGAAAGGGAAAAGCCATAGCAAACGAAATAATAATGAAGTTCATTTCATTTTCATCCTTGTTTTCTCCTCTACCGCCACAAAGGAACAAACAAAAATTGTTTTCTCGAAATATATAATTTGTGTGTGTGTGTGTGATGATAAAGGGTCTAGTGCGGGAGGAAGGGAAGGAAAAGTTGAAAACTAGTTGGGAAAAAAACTGTTTAAAATAAGGCAAGCGAAATGAAATGAAACGTAGTGACTGAATTCAGAGCAATGCCAAAAGCGAATTTCAACGGAAATGGCAAAACCTCTTTTCTACCATTGCTTCCTTTCCTTTCTGCCACCTCTCGCACTGTCTCCTGCCAGTTAGGGAGCTTGTTGTTATAGTTCGTTTTTGCCATTATGTGAGCGTTTCCTTTTGCCACAGTTACCATCCTTTTTGGTGCAATTTTCTTTTTGTTGTTGTTGCTGTTGTTTTTTGGGTTGTGTTCTAAATGCAATGCTGTTGGCTGCTGCTGTTGTTGGTCGAGTTTGGCATTTGTTGCTGCTTCGCTGCTTGACTTGCTTTAGTGGCAGCATTGTTGTTTTTTGCATTTCATTTTAGTTTGTAGTTTTGTTAAAGTTTTCTTCTTCTTCCACTGCTCATTGCTAACATTTTCCACTTTTATTTTTTTTAGGTTCCTTTTTTTCGGTGTGCAGTTTTTCCATTCTGGAGTCGAGTGGAGAAGTGGCTGTTGTACGTGCGTTGACCTAGCAACACACTCACACGCCCAAAAAAATACAACAACAAATAAAAAAAGGGAACCAGCAGAACCGTTCCGCAAAAATAGGGTTTGCGTATGTTGTTGGTTGGATGGCTGGTACGTTCGTTGGGTTCGTTATTTGGCTTCGTTGATTTGTATTTGAATGTTGCATGTCCTTTGGCAATGGCATAAACTGCTGTGCAGCAACAGTACATACCACACCAAACCAACGTCAGTCAACACCAATAAGAACAGCCATGGCATTAACACAACTGCCACAAAATGTTGCAATACCTAAGGAAACCAGGCAGCGGGCAACAAAGGCAAAACAAAAATAACAAAAAAAAAGAAAAGATAGGAAGAAGCACCAGCAACAACAAATGATAATGGAATGAAATTAATGTAAATATGCAAGAGGACCTCCAAAGGAATTGTAAGCAGGGTAAGCATGGCATCATATTATCATCACCATCATTATTATGATTGTCTTCCTGTACCATCTCACCAGCCCATTATCATTAGGGCTGTGGGTTTTCGTGAGTGAGAGAAAGGAAAAAAAGTTCAACCAAACATTGCAAAATGAAGTAGTTCTAGCTAAAACTTGAACAGGGGTTTCTCTGTGGATTGAAAAGGGGTACGCAAAAAGTTGTTGAAGAATTCGGAAGAGTACAATCGCTACTTCTAAAGGAGATCTTTTTCAAATATTTGATAGTGGATATTAATAGCAATCTTGTGTTACGATATATTGTTGTGCGCCATCTGACATTTACATCGACAATTTTTTTGTTATTTATGTACTGAATAATATTCAGTACGATTTGACGTACAGCATGTGTTGTGTCATTTATAGGGACTCTAAAAATCAAAGGTTTGTTCTAGTTCGAACTCAAACAATTTCTCAATAGTTTAAAACCTATTGTGTCGATCGTCACAGGTCATGAATTATGATTAGAAAACATCAGTTGATCACATAGATCTTCAAACCAAATGCTACGAAAATTGTTCGTGGAAGAAGCACTTCAAATGGTCTCCTATTTATTTGGTAAAACTGGTCAATTGGTGACGACCGATCAACATATGAAGGTTAATTGACAATTGGTTGAATGCATGAAAAAGTGTATATATCTTTTTGATTATCCGTGAAGACAATAAATCAATTCTTAATGGTAATCTTCAAAAAGTACATATATATATATATAGGAAGTGATGCAAATGTGGTATAGGTTGGTAATGTGGTATAGTCACTTTTTTTGTAAACTTTGTTTATAGTTTGCTGTTCTGAAGATATAATTTATTTAACTCAAAAAGCATGAAATTGACAAGAGATTTATTTTAATCTTTATTATGAAAGCATTAAAATAATCAGAATCATCAAATAATATGCTGCACCATATATCAATTTAGCGTTAATCAGTGAACACAAGTGCAGGTATTTATACCTGGGCCTCCAGCACAAGACAAAATTTCAATACTATTTGAAACATTTGTCCTCTACGAGCGCCTACCATGCATCATAACATGGATGAAAAACAAAGGTTATGGCATTTTAACTACTTCTCCGTAGAAAAATTAAATATTGCCATGTGTAGACATTATTATATAATAAAAATTAAAGTTCCACTCAACGTATCCGTTAAAAATCTTAACAGACATAAATCTCGAGCTAATTCACATTCATTAAAAACAATAAATTATATAAGATATCAATTGGAAGGTATACCACATTACCTACACTTTTTTTAAAATCACTTTTAATGGAATTTCAAATATTTTCTCAAATATCTCTTAAATTGTTAGAATAATATTATTCTCAAATTCATACATGGAAAGACAACACATGTAGCGTGTTTAGTGTAAAATTTCTATTTAATCGGATAAAAAATAAAAATTTGGCAATCTAAAAACAAATGGGTATACCACATTTGCATCACCTCTTATACATATATATATTTACAGACATCCAAAGGGACTAGAAATTTCAAAATATCCTACAACAATAACCCTATGATAATGTCGTCTTGGTGTATGCACCTTCATCTCAATACAATCATACAATATTCAACGTGCACACATGCATACACAGTCTTAGCAAAAAGAGAACGAACTTAAAGTTAGTCCTGCTACTTATTCGGCACACACAAACACAACTACACGCGACATCCATACAAAGGCAAAAGTTTGTCCAACCATGTGATTGTACTAAGATCTTGACAACAATGACAACGTTTGCGTTTTTTCTCTCTCTCTCTCTTCTCTGTCTTACATATGTATTCCTTTATTTTTGTATTTTCTTCTATTTGTGCCAAAAACACCCATTGCAAAGAAGCAAGAAGTAGAAGAAAAAAGTAAATGGACAACGAAAGAAGAAACACAACTTTACCAAGTTGAATTGAGTCGGAAATTCTAGTTGTTGTATTGTTTGGCTGGCATTTCCTTCCCTTGGAACAAAACTTTATCTTTAGCAACGAACTCCTTGGAATACTCCCTGGCTGGCGGTGTTACCAAGTACATATATATGTGTCCTATATATGTATGTGTGTGTGTGTCGTCATACCAATGACAGTCATACATACTGCACATTATATTGCGCCTTATGACACTGCTGTATGTATATTTGACATTCTCCCTTCGAAAAAATTAAAAGAAGTTGGGAAAAACTTTGTTTTTTATCTTATTTTTTTCATGGCATTTTTGTTGTTGTAGTTTCTGTGTGTGTGTATATGCTGCTTTCTATCAGTACATTTGTGCACTAGAAGAATATCGTAATTGTTCTTTTTTCTGTAATTTCTTTCTTTTACTCCTAAACTACTTAGAGTTGTTGTTGAAGTTTCTATTAATTTTCTGTTTTATGCTGATTTTGTTGTTTTCTTATTGCTGTTGGTAGTTTAAAGTTTTGTTTTTTTTTTCTTACTGGCTTTCATTTTCAAAACAAGTTGAGTGTCTTTTAAATATACCAGCAGCTGATAGACGACAGTTCGTCCTCGTTTTGTCCTTTACGTGAATTTCGAATTTTTCTGTTTATTTTTTTTAATTTTTGTTTGAATTGTTTTCCTTTGCACCCCTCTAAGCCTGTTTACCGTACAAACTATGGAAACAGAAGTTTTTTCCTTCCTTCCTTCAAATCGAATTGACTTTATTTCTCCGACTTATTAGAAGTTTTCTTATTGATTCTGGTTGCTAAGCAGCTTAGAATTAAAAAAAAAATCTTTATCAAAAAAATGTTTGAAAAAAATAGAAGAAAAAAACTTCAAGAAATACAGATTTTTGCTATAAGATGTTAATGACAATTTCAAGTTTTGAATATTTCTTCTAATTTCCAATACAATAATACGAATGATTTATTGTGAAATATTGATCGGATAGCAGATTTTTTTTAGAAAAAATATATTTTTAAAAATTATACTTTTAAAGATCTTCTGGCATTATAAAATATACGGTAAATGTTAAAGAGAGCAAGTTACTCACTTCTCAAGAGTTGTGGGAATTTTTAGATGACTATTTTTGAAACAAGTTCTAAAAAAATATTTTTTTTGGAATTTATTGAAGCCCGGTGGTCTCGTATATTTTGAATTAAAACGACCTACTTCTGTTGGATTTTTGTTTATTTTGTTACTACATATCGATCTCATACCTGTGCTGTTCAAATTCACCTACTGTGAATAGTTAAATATGCAGATTCTAAGGCGTATTTTGATTCGTCTTAGAGTTTCGGTGTAAATTTTTTTTACTTCGGTCAAAATCAGAATCGAGCCTTTAGAAATATTTTGATCTCAGTCCCCAAGGTTGCAGATCTGCCTCTAAACCTAATAATCTTGAATATATGGAAAATTAAACATGACGATTGTAAAATATTTCTAAAAATCCTAATAATAGTGAGTTTATTGTTATATGTGAGTGCTATACCAAAGCGGGGACCCATATTGATAATTTGTGGTAGTGAGATTTGACATATAATGAGAATTCAAAATATAAAAATTACACGGAAGTTTGGTTGAAAAGCGTGTAGAAGTCAACAAAATATGGAAATTATATGGCGACTATATTGAAAACTGGAACATCTGGTGGTGTCAATTTGAATCCAAAAAACAAAATTACAGAAAATTAGGTTGAAAAACAAAAATCCATCAAAAAAGGAATAATGGGGGTTCCTCTATATGGCGGCTATACCAAAATATGAACCGATATATCCCAAGTTGTAACACCAATCATCCTAGAAGTATTAGCAATGTCTATACAAAATGTCAGAACTTTTCATAAATATATTTGGATTTCTATCGTAATTCCAAAAGCCGTAAAATATTATTCAGATCTAGCACTCTATTGGGGTATCAGGCGATTCTTTGGAAGTGTTGCAAACGGAATGACAAATTTAATGGAAAATTTGATTTTATTCAATTTCAGGATTGACCTAATTGCATAATTGTTGAATGGCATAGCTTTGTAGGAGACAAATTACACAATTTTTAGATGCTTCATAACATCGAAATTTTCCTACGTTATTGGAGTCCGAGCAAGTGCCACTATCACAAAATTTTTCCCAAATTTATTACCAAGAATATCTTCTATTAAATTATTAATCAAAACTAAAAAAAATTATATATTCCCTTCGATCAATAATTTTTCTACGCAAAAAGAAGGCGGATGGGTGACTGACTAACAACCACTTCTGTGTAGTATGTCTAAAAGGCATTTGATGTCAACAAGGATTTGAAGAAACAACAGCTACAACAACAAAAACTAAACTAACTAACATCAAACGTTTATGGCATGTTAGTTGATTCCATCAGCAAGTTCTTATGAGAATAACATCCTTTGAAGACACACGTACGCATTTTTTCCACTCCTTCTGCTATATTTGTCTCCCCATACCAACAGAGACAAGAGCATAAAAAACGCAGTCATTGCAGTTGCTAAGCAAGAAATAGAAAAAAACACACACTCATACACACATTCAAGAAACTAGACAAGTGACGCATACACCTCAGCATCTCATTCCAATATTTCAGTTTGGTTTTTTTTGCGCACTTCAGGATTAAAGTGCGTCTTGTGTGTACAGACTCTCACGTGCGTGAACAAAACTCACATGAAACGTAGTCAGTCATACGGGAAAAAAGTGCAAGGAATAAGAAGAACAAGAACGGTAACAAGGATGGGCTGGGCCGGGATGACTGACTAGCTAGCTAAAGCCATGTAGAAGACCAAGAAAAGTGCGTATGCTTCTTTGTTCTTTATATACTTGCCGCAAAATATTGTTGTTGTTTTTGTTTTTCAAAAGGATGGGATCTGTTTGTCTAAATGTGCGTAAGATTGTGATTGTGTGAGTGTGAGTGTCTGAAGTTTTGACTTGAAAAATTAGAAGAAAACAAGCTCTTGGTAAACATTCATTTTATTACGCATCAAAGTTGAAAGCAGCAAAAGCAGCGGTGCAGCTTAAGTAAGCAAGTCGGAGTTTTTTTTCTCATTTTTAAATCAAACATTTTTCACATTAAAAAAAGAAATGCGAACTGATGGTATTGGTCACACATCTCCAAAGAGTTGGAGAAATGAAGAGGTCATTTAACGTTAGAGTACTTGCATATACTATTCATATATACGAGTAAGTATGTATGTATGTGAATAAATATGTGGCTGTATATTCCACTGTAACTGTTGGCACTGTTTTTTTTTCCTTTGAAATCGTTTTATGCGTATTTTCTTTCTCTTCTTTACTACTTGTTTTCTATACGATTTCCTTGTTTCTTGCTGTTTTTTTTTGTGGATGGATCATTTTCCATATCCATGTCCTTTGGCATTGCTTTGGCTTTACTATTTGCGACGTAACTTTGTCAATTCTCGAGCAACAAGAACAACAACAACAGAAGCAGCAGAAAAAAAAACGTTGCCATGTTTGATATGACGCCAAAATGCTAAGAGAGTATTAAACGAGCTAAAAACAGCTGCTAGTCCTTCTTTCTATTTTGATGACTAAAAGCAACATACATATATGTACATGTGTGTGTTCGTGTGTTGGCCACATCAAAAGCATTTTTACTAGCTATACTGTTTTGAGTTCACAGGGAATATATACACCAACGAACCTAATTGTAATAACTGCTGCCAAAGCTCTTCTTTTTTGTTTCACTGAAAAAATGAAAAGGAATGTAAAATGTTTAACAAATATTTGTTTGAAAATTCCTTAAGACATGCACACGCTGCCACTGCTGCTGTTGTTACACTTCACTGCACCCTGAAACAGTTGACAAATATATAGAAGAAATACAGGAACAAGGAGAAGACATTCTCTTCTATGCCAAAAGTCATTATTTGCCAGATAGTTGTCTTTTGCAATATCTTTATAAAAATGGGGTGCATTTTCAATTGTAGAATGTGGTGTGAAGTATTAGCATTCACATCTGTGTGTAGATGTATGTGTAAATGTATATATGTATGTAAATATGCATATAATAAATAAAAAAGGAGAAATGTAGTGTTCCACACATGGCACACACGGTGCAACACCAACTATTATTTTTATTATTATTATTACAAGGGCTACTATATATTAGGTTGGGGAAAATGAAATCCATTATTTTTTCATCACTTCTCCGGTAAAATCGTTGGCCGGCAGTCGTAAGTTCGCCCAGCAACTAAACATCGATCATAAAACTGTTTTAAATCATTACACAAAGCTTGAATCCAGAAGCTCGATGTTTGGGTGCCACACCAATTAACAGAAAATAATAGGATGGATCGAATTTCCATCTGTGAAGCCTTGGCCAAACGGAATGATATAGACCCATTTCTTAAACGGATGGTGACTGGAGATGAGAAATGGATCACTTTCGATAACCCTGTGCGAAAACGATATTGGTCAAAGAGTGAAGCACTTTAAACGGTAGCCAAAGCAGAACTAACTGCCATGAAGGTTTTGCTATGCATTTGGTGGTACTGGAAGGGGATTATTTATTATGAGTTGCTTTAATATAGCCAAACGCTAAAGATGGCAATTAATCAAAAACGGCCAGAATTTGCCATTAGTAGAGGTGTCGTGTTCCACCAGGATAATGCTAGGCCACACACACATCTACAGTGACTCGCCAGAAACTTCGGGAACTTGGTTGGGAAGTTTTAATGCATCCGCCATACAGTCCGGACTTGACACCTAGCGATTATCATATTTTTCTTGCATTGCAAAATTTTTTTAATGATAAAAAAGTGGTATCTAAGGAGGATTGTGAAAATCGACTACTAGAGTTTTTTGCAAATAGAGAGCAGGACTTCTATGAAGTTACCTTTAAAATGACAACAAATCGAACAACAAAACGGTGCATATTTGGCCAAATCGGACATTTTGAAGCATATTAAATAAAGTCCGACAGTTCATATAAAAACAACGGATTTCCTTCTCCCCAACCTAATATTTCTGGCCTTATAATGAAACTGTGAATATTTATTATTATTTTATAGGTTTTCATGTGTGACAGGAAGCTGCTTATAAATACCGATGCATTCTTGTCGTAATAATCCGCGTCGAAACACGTAAAAAATAGTCGCACCAAAAAATCTCCACGATTTAATTCAATTTTTGGCAAATTGAGTTTTCAAGTCAACGTAAACAATACAACACAAGGTAGTACGTCTATTCATACTGAGTATATTTACGCCAAGAAATGTCAAACTTTCCAATGGAAATTACCGATGGCGTATAATGTTGCGTAGGCCAAATATATATAGAAAATTGCACTCGAACTCCTAGATTATTACTGATTTACGGTTCAGAGATGCAAAAATATAAATTTATACAATTTCTTTCCAGAAGCTTCGACAACTTTTGTATGGAGAGTAGTAGACGTGGAAAATTATCAAACCAATATTCAGATTTTCTGAAGTTGACCTTGTTCTGCACTTTGTTTATGAGTACATATTTAATTCGAAAATTCGTCCAAAGTCGGTTAAATGTGAATATCTGTATCAAATACAGCTTTTATACTTAATACGTGTTATTGATGTTGTAATTGTCATGAAATTACCCTGCTGTATTAGCAGAGACCTAACTTTACTGAATATAGTAAAAATTGCGTGTTGCGTGGTTTTCGGTGGTTGGCAATGTCGTTATTGTTTAGTTGCAAATCACACCATCGAATGTATTTGTCAAGTTCTACATATGCATGTATGCTTTTGTGTGAATTTATGCTACTAACTTGCATATTCTATATGTAAATACATATATACATATACATATGCCTCATTGTATATGTACTCTTCTGCTTTGATGCACTTGCTTGTGATAATATTGCGGGGCGAAATTTTGTTTTTTTTTCAAGAAATATTTTATTTTTTAAATGTAGAGAAAAATAAAATTGAAGTTGTAAAGAAAATAAGTTTCTTTTTGGAAAAAAAAAATTTAGAAAAATTATATACAAATATACAGTACGAACCGCCATTATCCCCAAAAGAAAAAAAACCGCCATTTGAGACTTTGAGGTATGTAATTAATTGCAATTTGTCTCCTTAGTGCTACTGTCACTACAGATGCTTCCATTTAAAGACAAAATTCTTGTTAAAGAAGTTCGACTGCAAAGTATATGAGTGTGTGAAAATATAGTTTTGTATACACACTTTGTGAGCCATTAAAACACATTTTTTATGTCAATAAGAGGTCATAATACCATTGTCTTATTTGTAAAAATATAAAATACTCTCTAGTCCCCCCAATATCTTGCATTTTTTTTCTTTTGATATTCTTCTAAAGTTTATAATCCATTTTTGTTAAATAAATACATCTTCATATAATTGAATATGCACATACTTTACAAAACAATAGAATACGAATAAATATTCCATATGTAAATACATATATAGGGCTGAGCTTATAATTTCTATTTATCATCTTGAAGAAGATTTGTTGTATTTGTATTTTTTATTATTATTAAAAAAGGGGGATTTTTTGTGTGTTTTGGCCCTAGATATTCTGTTTTCAAATTGTTTCTGTTGTTCGCATTTGATTGCTTAAGTTTTCTTGAATTTGTTGTTGTTGTTGTTGTGGTTTATTTCGGTTGTTGTTAAGTAATCGTTAAGTTCTTGTTATTTGTGCAATAATGCATGTTGTAATACTTCATCTTTAGGCTCCCCCAATGGAAAAAGCAAATGATTGTGGTCGAAGAAATATTATTATGAAATACTTGTGAGGAAATTTTTATTTTCGGGGGGAAATTTTGTAATATAGAATAGAATCATAAGTACTTGCATATAAAGAAAATGTGTTGAGGAATTGTTCGTAATAAAATTAAAAACAAAAGTTTATTTAATTAAACAACAAATGACTATTTTATTTTCAATTATAAACATTGTGTTGAGTTGTTTTGTTAAGGGGCTCGCTCGATCGATCAGGGGGATGTATGGTGTTGCCAATGCAGTTTTTATCTTGCTTTATATAGGATTTAGTTGATTTTTAGCCAATTTAACATAAAAATCGAATGTTAAATACAGGTCCAGGTGGATTTTTCTTAATATTTGTTCAAGAATCACCGCAGGATTTTTAAATATTTGTTCATGACCTTAACATAGACGTGGATTTTTTTAATAATTTTGCATTTTTTTATAAATATTTGTTGAGGTCTCCTCATAAGTGTAGATTTTTTAAATATGGATTTTTTAAAATATTTTTTGAAGTTTCAACATGGGCTTAAATTTTTTAAAAATATTTTTATTGCCTTCAACATAGGCGTGGATATTTTAAAAATATTTGTTTAGATCTCTATATAGGCGAGGATATTTAAAAAATATCTTTTAGGTCTCAACATAGGCCTGGTTTTTTAAATACTATTGTTTTAAGTCTCAAAATAGGCGAGAATTTTTTAAAGACTATTGTTTTAAGTCTCAAAATAGTAAAAATAGTTTTTAAGGTCCCATCTAAGGTGTGAATTTTTAAGGTCCCAACCTAGGTGTGGATTTTTAAGGTCTTAACATAGGCGTGAATTTTTTAAAAATATTTTTTAGGTCTCAACATAAGCTTTTTTTATTTTTTAAAAATAGGCGTGGATTAAAAAAAAGACCCAACATAGGCTTGAATTTTTGGAAAATTAAGCTTTCAACAAGGGTTGGATTTTTAAAAATATTTGTAAGGTCTGAATATTGAGGTGGATGATTTTTTAACAATAGTTTTTAGAGCTTCAATATATGTTTGGATTTTTTAAAAATAGTTTTAAGGTCCAACTATTCAATTCGATTTTTTAAAATATTTTTAATGCCTTACCATCCCAAAATAATTGATCAAAATAATCATACAATAATTTTTTATATTATCTGTCAACTCCATAGTATAGTACCTACTTATTTCTCCCCGTGTACATCCTTGCAATGCCATGCAATTTAGAAATTGCAAATTTCTCCCAAAAATAATGTTTTTAAATAGTTTTTGTTTACCAACAATTGCACAGAGTGCTGCCAAACAAAATCATCACATCGTCATCATCATCATCATCCTTGCAGGATATAAGTTTTACTTTTTGTTTTTGGATTGTTTTGCAGTAACGTGTTGGTGATGTGTGTTAGTGACTGGCCCTTGTTGTGTGTGTGTGCATTTATGTGGGTTGTGCTGCCAGGAAAAAAACCAAACAAACAAAAAAGTTTTGTGGTGTCTCTGAGTCATGTTCATGCCATTCAATGTCCGCCCGCCCCCTTGCCTTCCTGCCTTGCTAAGTAACGTAATTTGGTGTGAGTCCTTCTCCTTAAGTTGAAAATATTTTGTGGGTTTCTTCGACATTCGAAGGTCCTATTACCGTTGAGCTTCCTGCTTTCTTGATGGCTGGCTAGCAGGCTAGCTGTGTGACTTGCGTTGGTTGTAAGGCTTTTGGCTTTGCTCCATTGCCAACGTCGCCACCACCACCACCAATATCGTTGGCTACAACAACATAAAACTGTGTTTTTATGTTAAAACAACAACAACAATAATAACAGCAACGATAGCAAGTAACTATTCCAGTAGTAAGTAAGTAGTAGCAGAATTTCGTTTTTTTTTTTGTTTACTGCTACTTTCGTTTCTCACTTGTTTTTTGTTCGTTCTGCACTTTTTTTCGCTTATTTCGTGTATTTAATTCGTTTTTTTTTCAACTTTTTTTGCGCATTTTCTATATAAATTTTTAAGTTGATGATGTTGTTTTCGCTGAACGTCAGAACAGGAAAAAAACAAGAAGAACAACACTACAAGGCATCATCAAGCGAAACTACCCTTAAACAAAAACGTACGACTTATGGATTGGTGCGAGTATGATGTTTATGATGGTGTTGGTGTTGGCTGAAGAAGATGACGGCGCTGTTGTAATAGATTTCATATTGGTGTTGTTGTTCTTGTTCGCAGCAACAGGAAAGAAGGAAAAAAGTGAAATAAGTTCTTTTCTGTTTTTTTTTTCTCGATTTACAACAACTTTAAGGGATGATAATGCAATGAAATGACTTGAAGTGTTTGCAAGAGAACTCGCACACACACACAATCAAGCTGGAAACAAATGGGGAACATTTATTGGAGAAAAAAGGCTGTGAAATATAATTTATAATTTAACCTTTAAATTTTTACAAAATGCCAAAAACAAGGATAAAATATATTGAGAGATTCCTAAGATTTCGTTTTATTTAAATTGGATTTAGATAGTACTTTATCTCAGTGCGTAAAATGGGGGTATCAATAAAGAAAAGAAACGCGTAAATTCTCGAAAACAAAAAAAGAAACGAACGAGTTTTGAAAAGTGTATACATTTTGTGTGGATGTTGGGGAAATCAAATCATATTTTTGTTATTTTTATTGGCCATGTACCAGAAATAATATGCTGGCAATAGCTGGTGACATTGTAAAGAAACCAAAAATAAAACATCAATTGAGGAAAAATCTGATTTTATTTCAAAAACAATATCGACCAAAAATCGATTTAGAAAATTGATTTGTAATCGAATTTTGGAAAGTGTTATAAATTGAAGATACATATATAATTGCAAGGGGGTAATCAATTGGTTTTGCATACAAACAATACATATTTTACGATTTAAAAACAATTATTTATATAAAAAATGTCGTTAAATTTGATAAAACCTTAGAGTCATGTCAATTTGAAAAAAAAAAAATTGGAAAAACAGCTAAAGATTTAAGATATAAATAAAAAAATAACTCAATGTTGAGATCTTTTGAAATTTTGTTAAGAACGCTTTCAAATCCCTGAAACCGTGACCAAACTCCCTGTGTATTGTGAAGAAAATCTAAAAAGTCTCAAACTAGGCGTGGCTTCTTTAAACATATTTTTTAGGTCTAAACATAAGCGAGGATTTTTTAAAAATATTTTTAAGAACTCAACATAGGCGTGGATTTAAAAAAAATTAAGTCTCAAAAAAGGCGTGAATTGTTTAAACTTATTTTTTTATGACTCAACATAGGTGTGAATTTTTTAAAAATATTTTATAGGTCTCAAAATAGGCGTGGACTGTTTAAAATTTTTTTAGGTCTCAAAATAGGCGTGGATTGTTTAATTTAAAATATTTGTATAAAAAATGGATAGGTCGTTAAATTTTATAAGACATTGGAGACATGTCAAATTGAAAAAAAACTTGGAAAACAGCTAAAGATTTAAAATATAAATAAAAATAGCTCAATGTTCAGACCTTTTGAAATTTTGTTAAGAACGTTTTCAAATCCCTGAAACCTTGACCAAACTCTCTGTGTGTTGTAAAGTAAATCTGAAAGCATCTAACAAGGTCAAATTATTTTAATTTCGTTTCGTTTATTTTTGATTCTATAAACTGCAACAATTTGCATTTATTTAACAAAAATGAATTCCAATTAAAGTTTATTTCACACAATATTATTTTCTTTTCTTGTTTCCCCACTTGTTTGTTGTTGTTGTTTTCACCAACAGTTTATTTATTTTGAATTTGCATATTTTATACAAATAAAAAAATAACAATCAATATTTGTAACAAAGGTGCAACAACAACAACAGCTACAAATAAAGAAAACAAACAAAAACTGAAAACAAATTGTCAATTTGCATTGAAGTCTATAAAACCCTCTTTAATTAAACGACAGATACACGCACGGTATGGCGAATAAACAAAAAAACGCCAACCCTTTTTTTGATTCTGAAACATGAAAAGAAAATTGAAAATTTGTATCGAATGCAGTTAGTTATGATCCTTTGTCGATACCATTTCCATTTATGACATGTAACTGCATGGAAAATTGCTTGCTTGCTCGCTTTTCCCCAGACATGCGGACATACTGCCCAGAGCCATCATAAGTGGATCCATTTGGATCTAACTGCACTTTATTTCAATTTTTCATGTCATAACTGGGAAGGGTTGATTTTCCCTGAATTGGATGGAAATCTAGAGGTTTTTGTTGTTTTTATTTTTTTGTGGACTGGCTCACACTCGCTGCCAAGACAATGTTACACCTTTTGGCCAATTGTTCATGCATCGATGACAAAGAAGTCAAAGGGTTAAATTGAACCTGTCCTGTTATGGAATTCGTGCATATTTATGGGCGGACGGCGCTTTTGGTTGCCCAACCATGAAGTCTGTTGCAGTTGTTGCTGTTGTTTTCATCACACAAAACGTTAAAACGGGGGACAAACAAACAAAAAAGGTAACATTTACTAATTGTTTTCCTTGTCTAGTTTGGTGGAAGTTATGTTGCTATGCTGGCGATGTCGATGTATATGTGTATGTAGCTCATGAGAAAATAACGACCTTGTTTTAGTATGATAAAAACTTGTAATGCAATGCAAACTAATACATGGTAAAAAAATCATGAGCTCGGCTATACAGCAGAATCATTTCAGAATTTTCCTAATGAAAAAATAAAAAAAATTCAAAATTTAAAAGTAATGTTGTGTTGTGGAATTTTTTAGCACATTCAAAATTGTTAGTCGCTCGGGACATACACTTTCGGAAAATAATAATATCAATTTTCCTTCGCTATTGAAATGCTTTAAGGTTTTTTTTTACTAATTTTTTATTACAGAAAATTAGCATCGATTATTTTAAATCTAACAGTTCTTAATAATTTGCACACTGTTTCGTACTGCCCCCCTTTAGTTTTTATATTTTTTTTCACCAGAAAACGAAATAATAAACTATGCATATTCAAGTTAGAAAAAAGGATAAGTCCTTCAGTATACCGAACATGGTATCGATTTTTATATTTGTGATTTTGGCAAAAAATTAGAAAATACGCCTAGGACCATGAAAATACCTAAAATAAGGCGGAAGTTTTTATTACGATTTTATCTTATCATCATATTTCTCACAGTGTAACCTAACCACAACATACATATAGAAATACTGTCCTAAAGGTAAGAAAACTAACCCTCTTGTGTTTAATAAACTCTCTCAAATAGCTTTTGTGAAAGAGGGAATCATCGACGTCGTCGTCAACGCCATCATCATCAAGAAACATTGTGTGCCAATATTGCAGATGCTTATAAGAAAAGGATATGATAGTGCCATAGAAAATGAAGGTATCAAGGATATATGATTATGTGTATGTGTGTGTGTCTAATACAAACTTGAGAGAAAATTGAAATTTGCAACTAAGGCACTATGGATAGTTTAGCTCATAAGAGGTTAGAAAAATAAATAAATTTACATATCTATATTTGTGTGGGGGGAAATGCAATGGAAGGAAGCTGCATTCTCTACGCTTCAAAGATAATGGAGTGATAATATTACATTTTCGTATCCCAATTGAGCCATTAGTGGCGGCGGCAGCAGCAAAAGCAACAGTCTGCAGTATTAAATTTAATAATAATTTTTGTAAAATAAAATGGCATTCTCATGTAAATTGTAAATAATTTTGTTCTTTAGCTAGCAGTTGTTGTGGTGACTGTAGTTTTTTTTATTTTATCAATTTAACACTTTCAATCAAAATTTTTGTTTCATTCTTTTTATGTGTTTATATTTTTTGTATTTGTGGCTGTGAGTGAGTATTTTTTTTCACTTAAAAAGGATGTCACAAATTATCATCATTTAACGAACGCATAACAATCAGTTACAGTTCATTTGCTGATGATGTTGCAGGCCTGACATGCCATCAACTAAATGAATGTAGTACCATCACAACCATCGATGTACAAAACCTCAAACCAACAATCCATTCATTCATGCATTCTGGTATTCAACCCAAACCAAACCTCCAACCATTCATCCATCCTCCAATCATTTCGTTGTTTAAATAACTGACAGTTATGAACTGTGTTTTATATACAGCTAGTCTTCTAAATGAATTCTATAATCGTCGTCAACATCAACATCATCACCATCATTATCGAGTACATCATCCTCACCGCCAGTACCAGCAGCAGCAGTAGTAGTTTTTGTCATATTGGCTGCAGCAATAACAATAATAAGCACCATGAACTTATTCGGAAGCAGTGCAACAACAACAACACCAAATATAAAATAATAATAATATTCGGAAGCATATACAGAGACTATTTGAAAAATGCATTTTGTTTATTGGTGAAATGTGAAAATTTATTGGATAAATTATTCATTTAAATTTAAATAAAGGAAGCAGATGCAAATAAATATAAATTTAAAATGAAATTGAAAAATATTTTCCCTATTTAATATGTGTGATAGAATGGAATGCAACAAATGTTCACGAACAAAAATTAGTTGAGTTAAAAAATTGAACAGATTATTTTTTTTAAATATTTTTGTAGCAACACTATGTGTCCTCTGGTGTCATCTGACATTTAAATGGGAATGTTTGAAATTCTTAGCCTAAACGTATTCATTGTGGTTTTACGTACGACCATGTGTTGTGTTGCAAAAATCTATTTGGATTATGTGTAACAATTTTCGACGAGGATTAATACGACAAGAGTACACCGATGAATTAAAATCTTTGACGAAACTGTAACAAGCTGGTTTAGTGAATTCCATCGTGGCCGACACCCACCCAAAGGCGAAGGTTATATGGGACGTCCGCTCCATCGAACATTGAAGGGTAATACTGATGTCGTAAGTGAACTGATAATGACTGGTTGTCATATGTGATTATTGCATTCATAAAAGAAATGTTGAAAAAAAGATGGGACAAATTCCATGATTTGTCTGTGAGGTTGAAAGCGAATAAAAATCGAAAAATCGAATGTGAGGAATTTTTGGAATAGAAAAAGAAATATATAGGTGCATTTTTTGACACGTTTTTCAACCGAATAGCTATTATTTATTACATTGAACAATTTTTTTTTGATAATTATCGAGAAATTTAAAAAAAGTGGATAGATAGATAGATAGATAGATAGATAGATCAGAGAGTCGACAGAGGATTAACGTATTAGACAAAAATATTCCTCACATTTAATTGCCAAATACATCTAAAATGCAAGGATTTCGAGAAATCTTAATCCGAATATTTTCGAATGTCTTGGAAATGGCAAATATTGACACGTATTTTTAAATTAGCCCTTCAATCATAATTTTTTGGAAATTCCCGATAATTATTTTTTGTGTTGCACGGTGTTGTAATTGTGTATAGAATGCAACCACGTATTTTTCCAGACCTATCTGTTGTTCATACGTCAGCAAACACTTACACGCACATATATGACACATGAAAGAATGAAATGTTCATGCATTATCCAAAACACGTACAAATTTATGCAGACACAAGAGATTTCGTTCATTATTTAATTTACAATAATGTTTCGAGAAGTATTTTGCACATTGAATTGTACTTCGAATGAAGTTTTTTTGATGATTTTATTTTGGCCACATTGAGCTAATCTACTAATGCCACCACTGCAATAATGGTCATGACAGAGGCATTTATTTTGAATTACTCAAAACTTTTGTTGCAGTGATATGAAATGTTAATTTTCTTAAACGAGAATATTTTCAAGATGTCAGGACTTCCAATAAGACACTGTTACATTTTTATTTCAATTTCTATATATTAAAATCTAAATAAAGGATCTCTTGAAAGAAAGTTTAATGAACTTAGAATTTCTAAAGATATTTGCTTACTGGCTCCTTAAAGTGTTTCTCTCTTTTTCTTTTTCTTCTTAAATATTTTTTCATTGTATCACTCTTATAAGTGTGATTTCAAGTTTAGCATAACGAACGAAACCCAGGCAAACACAAGCCCAGCATGGCAAATGGAAAGCATAAAGTGAAACTTTTTTAGCTTGCTGAATCCATAGAGCGATGGTTAGCAAAACCGAAAAAACACCTGCCCCTAACATAACATACACATACAGATACATAAATCCATCACTACCATAAACAACTTGATATTCAACTAAACTCGAAAACAAAATACAAACATACATACATATATGAATTTCATACATGTCCTGTGTATAAAGGTGTATGTTATAAAACAAAATTTATACTTGGCAAATATTGAAATGTCTGTCATATTTTAATTGTTTTTGTTGTGTTATTATATACTGGGATATAAACTAAAGGCGTATCTAATTTTTGTTTATATTTTATAAAAAAAAATAAATTTTAATAAACAATGAAAAATATAAAAGTAATACATACTTGTTTGGCTTTGGGTTCCTGTAAAGAAAATAAAAAAAAAATAAAAAATTAGAATTACTTTTCTTATAAAAAAACATAGAAATTAGTATAAAAATATATTTTCCAATTAATTAAAAATATAAATAAATATAAATGTGGATTTTCCTCAAGTAAGAGAAATGGGCCGATTTATGCATTAAAAGGCCTTTTATTTTTTTCAAAAAAGTAGAAATTATGACATTTAAAACTTAAAAGGAAAAAAGAAAACGCATAATAAAGTTATCCAACAAAAACAAAAAATGAGAAGTTAAATTTTCCATTTAATAAGCGGATTTGCAAAACAAAACATAAACAGAATATGCTACTTACATGTTATGCCATTAACATTATGATGTACCTATCTACCGCATATGAAATCTTATATTTTTTTCCGTTACAATGTGTATGTAGGTAGGCACATACTTAAAACAAACACACACTCACACATACATTCACACACATCTACTCTCACCTGTAATAATATTTATCTACAAGTCCTGAACATTGCATTGCAAGGACAATGGTATACAAGTCACAGCGACACACACACACATCTGTACACCAAACTCCTAGTCTTGTTTAAAGTTGATAACTCAATATGAAGCTGTGCATAAGCATTTCCAAGCCTATGCTTGTTGTTGCTATTGCTATGTTTTTTCCAGGCAAACGTAATGCTTGGGCAATACAAGTATGGTTATTATGCTTCAGCTAGAATACACTTTTATTCTCATCATACGGTGGTAGCAGTAGTAGTAGTGCCATGCTACCAGTTTCAAGTTGAAAAGCAAAAGCCCTCCTTCCTCGTCCCCGAAATTCCTGTTTCACCATATTCTATATTATAGGGAAATGGCAACCTTACAAAAAGAGATCGGGGTGGGTAATGGAGTCATATTTTACTACATACTACGATTACTACTATGAACGTTGTTGCTGTTGTTGTTGTCGTTCTTGCTGCCAAAGAACTAGGACCATGTGCAATTTGCATTGCAATGCGAAAAAAAAACACATGGAACGTAGAGCGTATCCCAAACAAGGAGCCAAACATCCTTGCGTTTTTCTGTGTGTGAGTGTGTATTAGGGAATACTTTCATCTAGCATTACGGCGACGACTAACTACCCTACCAACCGAACATACATATGTGTATGTATGTGCATATGTACATACTACTATGCAAACACTTTATTTCATTTCGACAGCAACAACATCACATCCACGAAGCATACACATGAAATGTAATATAAAGAAGCAAACCAAAAAAGCGTCGAGAAGAAAAAGAAAAAAAAAATAAACTGAAAACATCCTGATGATGTTTATTGTCAGTAGTATTCATAAGGCCTGGATACCATGGATAGATGGATGACTGGATAGTAAGGTATTCTAGAAACGCACACACAAACACATTCCCTGTGTCTTGTATTATATTCCTGCTCACAACCGTACATATGAAGGAATAATATTAAGTGCATTGCTCCTTCAAAACTGTCGTTCGTGACATACTGCACTCTCCTCCAATTCCTTGTTCACATTTATCGTCATGGTCCTTTATATGAAGAGGATTAAAAAAAACGTGTAAAAATTATTATGCACTCCAAAAAGAAGAAGAAGAGGAGAAAAACAACACAAGGAATGAAAGCAAAACACAAAAAAGCGAAAATGAAATAACAACAAATTGGGAAAAAGGAAACCTAAACAGAATTTAAAAGTAAAAGAAATGTCATTGCATTGGTTTTATAAGTATTTGTTGTTGTGGGTATATTGTATTGAATTTTTTGTTTTTGTAAAATATTGACACAAAATGTTTTTTTTTTAATTTGAAATAGGCATTAAAAAATTAAAAAAAATAATAAGATATTTTGAAAATCTTACATTTTCCCCTTAGACATAATAAATTACATTCTTGATCAGAACAAATGCTAATGTCTATATGCGAAATTTGATCAAAATAAAAAATTTGCGACGCAACTGTAAAATATAGGTTCACGTTTGACAAATCCCCCATGTAACGGCCCACCTCCTTAATTAACATTCCGAAATTTTAGTGTCAAAAATTGTCAATTTCGGTATGTTAAGAACCTAGCCCAAAAAGTTCTGGCAGAACTCTACCATGAGCCTATTTTTAGGTATTTTGAATGCCTACATTATGTTGAAGGATATGAACATTTCCGCTCGGTTGAACCTAACGTCTATTCAGGTTTTTCTTTAAAAAAATAACTTCCAAGACCTCCAGTATCATTTGTTAACAACTTACTGCTCCTCTCATGCTCTACGACAAAACTAACAAAACACATTTCAATGTCTTCAATCTACATTAATTTAGATTTTTTCCTAATTTGCCTTGCCTTACATAGAAACCAAACTCAAACTAACATGTCCTGAATTTGTGTGCCTGCCTGCTGCCGGCTTTTGAAAGCCATTTGCACCAGAAAAAAAACAAAACTCCTTCTTAATTGCTACTATTAAGCTATTTAACCAGTTTGCCAATGTTTTAGCTTGCCAATTTTTGTATTTTGCATTTCCATTTCAAAGGAAGGGTAACGAAAGGAATAACTACTACTGCAGCTAGTTTTTAACATACTTTTGATCTCGTTGTTGTTGCTGTTGTTGTTGGTTTGCTTGTTTTGTACGAGTGCACAGGACAAATCCATATCCATTCGGCAAAGCAATTTTGCACAGCAAAAAAATTCCCAGCATCGTCAATCGTAAAACCATACAACAGGCAACGGAGAAAATCAGATCAGAGGCGTGTACAGGTACACTCGGTGGACAGGTTTTGGGTAAAGCGCGCTATTGGGATTTCCTGTATCCTTGTTATGTTTTTTTGTATTTTTTGTTATTCATTTAACCTGAGACACAAAGCATTGTGTGGCGGATTTGTGCCGGTTTTTGTTTTGTGCAATTGCTTTAAAAAATGTTATTATCCTTCTACATACATGTGCATTTTCACATGCACACACACACAGACACACGCACGTTCGTACGTCTATACAAAGAGCGAAAGAGCTCAAAAACCCAACTCAACAACCACCTGGACGGACAGATATTCATATGGAATGTTTTATTACATTTTGCATCTGCTCTGGGTTTTTTCCTCCACTGATGATGATGCTGCTGCTGTGACTGTTCCTGCTGATGATACTGCGCTGCTGGTGCAACGTTAAGCCTTGTTTTTGTAAAAGAACGCGCAATTCGCGATTTTTTGTTGTTGTTTTATTTGTCAGGATTTATTATTTGATTATCACGTCTTTCACATCTGCATTTGGTGGATTTGGTTGTAGCCAAATCTCCAGCTCCATATGTACCGCAGCAGCACTACCACTAGTAAGACAATAACCCCATTACGTGCCATAATTTTTGTGCTGTTGTTCTCGTTTTTTCGTTTTTTTTTTGTTCATCGCTCTTTCGTTGTGCAATTTTATGCAATTCCACTTTCCAAACTGATGCCACACATAAAACGTTTCCCCCACCAGAGCTGGTTGGCTGATCCTTGCTCCGTGTTATGAAAGCCAGGAGATGGCAGCAGCAATACAATGACAATTTAAGCGGAGTGAAATGCATAAATATTCACTTGGCATTGTACCATGCCTAGCAGCAGACAGTTGTCATATTTGTTGGCCAATGCCGTCCGAGCCGCACCCAAAATGCAAATAGGTTCGTTCGCCAGCTTGCTTGCATGCGGTTGATTTTCTGTGTCTCCTCTTTTGCATGCAGTTTTTTTTTTTTTTGTTGTAGTTGTTTGCATTTTTATTACATATTTTTTGCATTCCCACCTTTGTCAATTAATTTTTAATTACATTGGAACATTTAAATAAAACATTAATTTGGGGACGAAATGATGAATACAATAATGGAGGGGATGGATATTGACCAACTCGCAATGCAAATAGGACAAAAACACCGAACCGAACTGAATTGAAGTCGAATTGTTAGAGCCGGGGTTTTTTCAGCTAGGCCCATTGAAACCCATTTGAAATTGTGAATTAATCCCCAAGCCGTGCTTTGATTGCTGTTGTATGCCCTGACATTTTTCCATTAACAAGGACGCTAAGGACAGTCAGTCATACACACGTTTTATTTAATATAGGGATGTGGTAACTCATCAATGTTATGGGTGTGTGTGTGTGTGAGTGTAGTGCGTGCATGTGTTCTATTGACGACCATTGTTAGTCCCACCTATTGAAATTTAATCTTTTGTAATATGCCACGATCACGTTTTGTAGGCGACACACTCTATCCTCGTATATAAATTAAATTGATAGCAATTATTTTAATGGCAAATGTGGAATATTCAAAAAACAAGACAACAAAAATAAAATAAAACGAGTCAATACACATGAGCAATCACCCTCTATGCGGATTATGGAATTGCATCATGAAATGCAGATAAATGAAATGTGTAATTTTTCTTCTTTTTTAAAGGGTCAATATGTATGTATGCATGTATTGGTGATATATTGGATATACGCAACAAATGCATATTAAACAGATAATTGGAATTTAAATATTGTGGCAAATGGGAAATTTGGAAAAATGTTTGAAAGAAAACAGAAAATAAATAGATATTATTTTTTTAAAAAAGAGAATTTTGGTAAGGTGTTTTTACAGAAATGTGAATTTAAGGAAAACCCATTTTTCTTACATTTTTAAATCTTTTGTAATAAAATATGAATAAAAGTCTAAAAAAGATGTCATATTTTTATTTTATTACAGGCATTTAATATGGTTTTATAAAGTAGCTAAAGTCAGGATAAATATTTTTTTTGAGTTATATAAATCTATGCATTTTTTAAACGCATTTTGAAAATGTTTCTTAAAAAATACATGGCTAAATTCGCTTCTTGTTTTAAAATATCTAAACATTGAAAAACAATATATAAACAACTACAAATGACAACTAGTTCCTTGACCCCAATACATACGCTACACCATGTCATTAACCTCAATTTGTATCATCTTCAGGTTAACCTGAAGTTTTTTTGTTTTGTTTTGTAAACAACATTTTCCGCTTCATTCATAAAAAAGCTCGTTTCAAAAAAATATCTTCACTACAATCAGAAATAAAACATCTGCAGTTTTCAAAACCAACTACAACAACCATCACTATACGAATGTTGATAAGCCAAGGAAAACCAAAAAACCCTTTCTTCCTTTAGCACAAACGGCCAGGCATATTGAATAACGATCAAAATGTAAAGGCCATAAATAAAATAACCTTAAACGATAAACAATACTCGCGGTCTCTCACACATTGCCAGGTCTAAAACGAATCAAGTGAAGCGAATAAAGCAAAGGGAATTGGACGAAGGAAAGGAGCAAAAATTGGCGTTCAATGATCCATAAAGAATGACATATACGAGGTATTGCTAAGGGGCCAATCAAGAGGAAGAAAAAAAAACAAAATTATTAAAAAAGACAATATTGAAAAATTACTACTAATTGTCATAAATAATAAATTTAGGCGACACAAAGTATATAAATTATAAAAATTCAGGGAACAACCATATGCAACAAAAATTTTCACCAAGGTCTAAAGGTATAACCATCAAGCATAACAAATATTTAATTTAGCTCTAAGATTGCAGTAAAACAGGGAATATGAGAACGTTGTAATTGTTAATTGTTTTTAGGCACATATCAAATATTTTTTTGAAAATCCGCCTCAAACATACAAAAATGTCTTATTACAATTTCAAGTGAAGATATAGCCGTTTTATTGTTTTTGAACCAAGAGTACTTCCCAAACTTTAAACGAGTTTTTTCCCCGAAACAATATTTTTACGAATGGCGGGCACGATAACTCAAAAACTATAAATACAATCGGTTCAAATCAAGTCCAGAATAACGTGTTAAATTCTAGATCTGCACAACCACCGTATGTACTACAATAAATTCAATCTGTCAAAAACTTCTTTATTTCCGAACTTGGGTTTTCACCGAAAATAGGTGATTCTACAAAAAATAATTTTCTTGGCGTACCTTTTTGCTAATTTTCGAGCGAAGTAAATATCTTAGATCATACAAGATTCAGATATGTAGTATTTTTATTTGCGTTGTAATTTAGGGATTCGGTTATTCCAGTGATCGGAAAACATGCCCGTAGTCGCAAAGAAGGACTTTCTTTTAATTACAAAAATCAACAACAAATGTCAATTTATTGTTGATTTTTGGCCGTTTGAAACTAATCGAAATTTGAAATCAAGAATAGGTGGGCTCCCCTTAAAGTAAACCTAAACCGTTGTTTCCAAGTTTTAAAATTTTTCGCACGGCAATGGTCTGGCTACTTCAAACAATTTGGCATGTAAATCGAAGGTGGATTACCATCGAATATCAAAGTAGTTTTTGAATCCCTACAAATCGTTTACTAGTGGAGAAAATGGTCGAAAAATGTATGTCCTAGTTTAAAGCTTGGCCGCAGATATGTCATGTTTTCCGGATTTATATCTATTAACCAAGGATACAGTTTAATCTCAACAAATGAAGGTATTGATGCGAAAGTTTTGGACTAATTTTCTGTTTTTGTAAAATTTAATTTCAGACCAATATTCCAAAATAGGAAAGTCTAGCTCCGAACATTAGGTTTTTAATTTATATTACAGGATACATATATATTAAAAATATATTTTTCGCAAAATAATGTTTTAAATTGTTGCATAGCACGGGCTGATTCAAGAAGAAACACCAAAACTACTAAATTAGTTATTTTTTAGAAGCTTCAGGATTTCTTTAACCAGTTGTTTAAAATTGCCAATTCCATTGAATATATGCTAAATAAATCCTAATAAAATAGTTTAACCCGGTAAAAAGTTCTAATGCAAATGCCGTTGTAGATCTCATAAAAATCGTAACCACATTTTAAGTAATTCAATAATCATTTAATTGGTAATCATACAAATCTTCGATATATGTAGCAACTACATATTCTATTTTTAGAATAGGTCATATAATTTTACAAAATATGCTAATCTTTCATGTGATGTCTGTCACCCAAATGGTAGATTAATAAAAACGCAGCAATTCACAAAAACAAAAATTCCCAAGCTAGTGGTGTAATGTTGCCATATTTCTTAGTTATTTCAAATATGTGTGTTTATTTGTTGCTTTATTGTGGCTCTTTGCCGCCGCTTTTACAAAAACAAAACTAAAAACAAATGATATTGACATTGTCTTCGTTGTTGTTGTTCGTGTTGTATAGGTTATTTGCCTGGTTTTAAGTCCATTTGAACTACCAGCTGTCTCCTGTTTTTTTTTTGTTAATATCACTTCAAAGCAGCAACAACAACAATGTTTGCATCTGTATGTTCGCACTATGTGTATGCGAGTGTGTGTGTGTGTGTGTGTGAAATGTTATCCATGGCCATTGTTGTTGTTGGCAATACTAACTGACATACCAAATATGTATTCTTTCCGTTTTCCATTTCAAAGCAACCAACAAATGGAATGCGTTCATGTGTGTGTGTCTGTCTGCCTGGCTGGCTGTCAGTGTGTAAATGTTTGGTCGTTATCGTCATTGAAGGTTTCTGCTGTGTGCGTCTTTGTTGTTGTTGGCGTTGTCATTGCCATCGTTAGTGTTGTTGTTGTTGCTGTTACTTTGATCGCACATTTCATTTTGAAGTATTTTTTTTTGTTTTGTTATGGCTGAACATCTGCTCAATGATTTCCTTTTTGCCTTTACATGTCCATGTGTGTGTGCACATTGCTAACTGTGTCTGTTTGCTTGTGTGTGATATTTTTATGTGAATTCCTCTGGCTTGCTCTCTATCTGTTTCTTCGTTATCTCTAGCTATAGTGTTTGTTGTTGTTTTTTTTGCTCTTGCAGCCAAGCCAAATGTGTTGTTAACTTTGTTTGTTGTTTTGCTCTTTGCCGCTGGTTTTTCGTCATTTCGTTTCTTTTGCCATACTCTCTTCATGAGAATTTCAAACAATAACCTCTAATGTATGGGGTGGGCTGCTAATCAACAAGAGTTTACAATTCTCAGAATAAATGTAGACCAAGCATTGTTTTTGTTGCTGTTGTCGATCGCAGGGCTTATGACAGTTGCAAATATGTTCATGATGTTTTTTTGCAAATGTGTAGTATCAATCATTAAAATAATTTTTACAGTTAATATGCAAAAAGTGTGGAATTGAGGGAATACATGGAGCCCCAGAATCCTTGTCCAGTAATATTATCAAAAACTACTCCCTAACACCTGCGAAAGACCCATCATTGTCATTTCAAATTAAAAAAAAAACTCATCATTCACAAAAATACGAATTTAATTGTTGTTGTTTTTAAATAATGCATTTTGAACACCATTTTGAATGACTTGCGTGATCACGGCTCCTGGTCTCCTACTTCATCAAAAATTTATTTATAGCTTATTTTGTTGTTTCCAAACTAGATGAAAGCTTAAATTATAAGTTGCACTCATCCTGTATGGATGGCTTGGTTATAAAAAACAAAACAAAAAGCAAAAACAAATTCAAAAAAAAAGAACTTGTTTTAGTCCAAAGAATCAACGTAATACGATCTTCATTCATTTTCTTTCATGTGGTCTCACTGCTACTGCCTGTCTTTGCTGTCCTGATTATTTCTTGATTTTGTCGCTGTTGTTGCTGTTTCCTTCCTTTTTTGAGTTTTCTGTTTTTTCCTTCATTGCTTCCAACTGATGCTGACAATTATAATTAATGTCACTTGCTTAAACAAATTACAAACGGAAATGCATCCATACTGTCATAAGAGGGAAGGGGAGACGGCACAGAGAGAGCAAGAAACAAACACAAAGGGAATACAGGATGGAGCCAAGTAGACCTTCAAAGATATTCGATAATGAAGAACAGTGGAGCAAATGACATACTTATGAGGATACCCAGAGGATTATGTTTCCTGTATTTAACATTACAAAAATATGTTAGGATTTGAAATACAATTCTAGGGATATTGTTAATGGCATTCGATGTAAAAATCGAGGTCAATCTTAAAGTTCGTAGTATTTTAAGACTTAAAGGATCAGAAAATGTATTGAAATAATTTCGTTGTTGTTGGTTTTTGTAATTAAAAAAGCCCATATTTTCAACGGAAAGCAGGATTTCTGGTCACTGGAACATTTGAACCTTAATCATCTAGCGGAATTCGCAAGACTACATAGCGGGTTCTGATATGACCTAGGATTATTAACTTCACACAGAAATTGACGAATGAGGGACGGTCGTCTATTTTAAATTACAAATTTTTAAAATTTGAAACCGATTTGAATTTTAAAGGGATTTTCATGAATTAGGATAGGTTTTTGAAACTGCAAAGTTAAATAATTGTTTTATGAAGACTGTTTGTAGGATTGAGAATTATAGCTCAATACACTAAAGCTAAATTTTCGCCAATTTGTATATGCCTTTCTAAAAATTTAATTTTTTGAAATCCATAAAATAATTCTCAAAGGTCATGCTTCAATTACCAAAAGTATTTAATTTAATATTGGATTGGCGTAAATGCCTTCTTCATAAAAACTTTAATATTTTGTTTTCCTTTGCTCAAAGGATTTCATTACCACTGTTGCTTTGAATAAACGGAAACTAAAGGTACCAGCACCATGCGACTCAGGTTCTCAGGTGGTATTACATCGTTTTTTTATTTTTGCTGTTGCATTTTTCGCTAAATGCAATTTAAAGATTTAAGCAAAGGATGCTTGCAAGTACGATTTGTTGTTGTTGTAATTTTAGTTTTTCTCTCACAAAGTAAAAAAACGCAGCTACTAATTGCACAGCATCAGCTGTACTTTTTTGTAAAGTTTTTTTTTATAATTTTCTGTTTTTTTCTTTTGGTCTGTCATTTTGTGGAGCCCGCGCAGTAAGACAAAGGGCAGGAGGCAGGGAGCGTGGAAGTTGTTGTAATTTACACAGACATTATTTAGGTTATTCAACGGGCTAAAACGTGTTTAATGTAATAAAAGCATGTGTACACCAAACATGCAACACATGTTCATTTGTTCTCTTCCTTGGCTGCTGGTGCAAAGGAATCTGGTTGAAACTGAAAAAAGCAAAGAAAAAACACAAAAAAATACAGGACGGCATAGCTGACAGATCGCGCCAAGAAAATAATCGACAACAACAAAAAAAGGAACCAAGCAAACCGTAGAGACATCAATTAAATCAGCGATGCCAAAGCGAATGTGAAATACAAAAACAAAGAGCGACAATAAAATAAGCAATCTTTAAAAGATGATGACCAGATAGATGGGCCGATGGAAGGACGGATGGATGGACGTACGGACGGACAAGCGAATCACCAAAAACATCTGTTGTTTGTTCGGCATGACCAGTGGAACAAAACCAAAAAAACTGCTGCAGCCAGTCATTCATTCGTATCAAATACTCGCAAAACGCGTTTTTATACGCACATTCACATGAAATTGACATAAATCCTTAAGTGTACAACAACTACAACACAAACAAGGAGCTCAAACGAAAAAAAAGAAATCTCACACTACTTGGTCCATGGAAAGACATCAAGGGTTCTTGCTCTCTTCGTAATATGAGAAACACACAAAGGCTACGTCCACCAGCCAGTCAGCCCATCATCATCAACAACAAAAAATACAAACGGGTTTTTTGTTGCCTCGATCGGACAGGTTGTTTTGCCTCATTATGTTGGCCATTTGGGGGCCGATTCAATAAAAAAAACACACACATACGCACGCAAAATTTTCATGAATGAATTTGTGGATTTTGCCACTTACCTTTTTCTCGGTGAGTTTCTCGCAGCGTCGTTGTTTGCAGATTTGATGACTTTTGTCGTTGCGACATGGCGCACAATCGCCGCAGTTATCCTTACGCTGACACCCGATACATTCGCCACATCGTTTGCGTTTCTTTTTCGACTGGAAAATGTTAGAAGACATCTATAAGAATGTTGATCGTGTTATGATCGTTGGCCTTTGGAATTATGCCATTCAATGGGAGGGTGGTAGTGGAGGAACTGACGTCGAGCATTCCGTTTATACAGTAATTAATTAGATGTGACTTCCATTTTCAAAATTTCAAACTCCTTTTCATTTCCTCCACTCCTCACTCCTTCCATGAATATCTCTAAACAAATTTCATTCGCAACTTACTTGTTTTTCACCGGCTCCGTCATTGCTATCACTGACACCCATACAGCTAATGGGACTCTTAAAGTTCGCAGTACTCGAGACAGCATCAACTTGGCCGGGATTGCTGGGGTCCACATCCATGGCACTAGCCTCGGACTCGGCACTGGACTCCAGCGAGTTGGCCCGATTTTTCCGTCGTTCTTTTTTACGCGCATCCACTCTGGCCACTGGCGAATTTAGAACTTTATCCGTTTTAATGGGCGTGGTGGTGGAGGGCGTCGGCGTATGGGGTTGGGTTGTGTGCGGAGTATGAGATCCAGTACTGGTGTGGGAAGAATGCGGCGTATGATACCCGGCAGCTGTGCTGCCACCGCCACCTACGCCATGATTAGAAATATCCATCATTGAAGAACTACTGGCCCCATCGTATGACGGTGTGGGCGTATGCATGCCCATGGGCGTGCCCAGGGTATTTGGTGTATTTGATGTGGGCACACTCAACAGTGAGCCATTCGAATTTGTGTTGAGATCAAATGCCGACAGCGAATTGTCCTTCTTGGCACCTCCAAAAGTGGTGCTGGTGGTGGACGACGATGAGGATTGCAGTGAGGGCGGTACCAGGGAATTGGGTGTGGGGGGAGCATAAGACGGTGTCAATGGTTGATATAACAATGGATCTGTATAGCCGCTAGTACTGGGTGGCAATGCTGCCGGTACCAGAGGATAGGTTGCGGCTCTGTGGTGCGGATGAAAAGCATTGGGCGGCACTGGCGGAGGCGGCGCCCCCAATGGCGCAAATCCACTAGAGGGCGGTGTTATACTCGTTTGCAGACTAGCCAACTGGGTTAGGGGCGAGCCCACGCTCACCATGCCCGGTGAACTTACTGATATACTGGCCGGTGACATGGCCACTGTTTGTAGAGAGTTCAATGAGGGATTTGTGGGCGCCGACGCAGCTGCAGCCGCTGCTGCTGCCGAGGCTGAGTTTGGCGGCGGTATTGGTGTACCGTCGGCCATTAGTTCATTAAAGCCATAAAACTGACTTGAGAAGGAGGGCAATTTTGAAAATGGCTCAAAGCCACTCTTTGGTTGTTGCGTCGCAGCTGATGCTGGCGGATTGGAATTGGAGTTGGAATTTGAATCTTTGGACTCCATTTCCCAAGGTCTGGTATAGTTGTTTGATCCGTTTGTTTGAGAGCTTACTGAATCATTGGTGTTGTTGTTATTATTGCTGGTCGTATTTGTGTTGTTGTTGCTGTTGCTGCTACTGTTGCCGTTGTTGTTTGTATTGTTGTTATCACCTGTTGTACCATTTGACGTTTGAGAAGTTGTTGTTGACACATTGTTGTTGCTGGTGCTGTTATTATTTGTGGTACTTGTGGGCGTAGAGGACTGCAAGGGCTGTTGTTGCTGCTGACTGGCGGTTGTTTCACTGGCTGTTTGTTGTTGTTGTGACTGAGGCTGCTGTTGACTGGGTGGTGGTTGCCTAGCATAATAGTCCCAGTGTTGCTGCTGACCCTGTTGGTGATATTGTTGATGCTGGTGGGGGTGGTACAACGATTGCGAATGCTGCTGTTGTGTTGTTGCCGGGTAATGTTGATATTGTTGATGGTGTGGGGGGACGAATGCTGTAGTTGTGGGTGTTTGATAGGCGTGGGCCGTGTAATGGTGACTCAAACTACTCAAGTGTTGCAGATGTGAGTTGTGCAAGTGTGGACTGGCAAGCGCTGACGACGATGACAACTGATGATGTTGTTGTAGGTGGTGATGTTGTTGTTGGCTAGATGCAGAATGTTGCTGGTGCTGTTGTTGCTGCTGATTTTGCTGGCTATGATGATGCAAAGAGTGTGCAGACGTTTCTTGTGGACCGCCGCTTGTTTGTGCCACTACTGTTGACGCCATTTAAACGTATCCTGTTGCATGGCCGTTTCTCAAGTGCCTTGACAGGATCGGTGAACAAATAAAAAAGTTCAGTTGTCTGTGCGAGAGTCCAACAGTATGTGTTGCTCTCGTTCGTGTAAAACTAGTAGCTCAATGAAAAGTGTAGTTGGGGTATGTGTGTGTGTGTATCCTTCGTTAAATATTTATGTGAGATTATTCCTTATCCGTTTTTATTTGTTTGGCAAAATAAAAGTTGTATCAAAGAGATGCTATTTGTTGTTGTTGATGTTTTTGTTAATTTGAATCTGTATGAAATTTGTACCTTAACTTTTGTGCTTTAGTTTTGTTTGTTTTTTGTTGGGGGGTAAGAGGTTGCAAAAATTTGTGATTACTCTGTTTTCGTTTCTTCTTCGTCTTTGTTTTATAAAATATTTGTACACTTGTTTTTACACTTTTGAGGTAGTTTTTCAAAAAATGTTTGTTTATGTTGTTGTTTTTGTTGTTCAATATTTATTATTTGTTGCAGTTGTACAAAATCACTGGGTCCAGAGTTATGTTTGGGAAGGGCAATGGATTTGGCAACAATTTTTGTTTTGTTGTTTCTTCTCTTTCTTTTTTCTCACTTAAAATTCATGGGTTTTGTTTTTCTTTTTAACACTACAAGTCTAGAATTGTTTTTATTAATATTTGTTGTTGTACGTATTTCGTTTATATTTGTTTGTTCATTTGTTAATTTATTTTGTAATTGTTTGCGAAGAAATGTTAATTATTACTAATATTTTGTAACGCTCTGGCTGAATAATTATTAAATTGATTAATGATTGGAAAAAATTTGTATTTCTGTGCAGACTATATTTGCTTTTATTAATTTCAATATTCAATATTTGTATATATGTATGTATGTTATTATAAAAAAGAAGAACATTTGTTATTTTGTACTTTAAACTGTTTACAATGTTGCTGTCGTCAATATTTTGTTGGCTTGTTTTTCAAAATACTTTTTTTTTTGTTTTGTTTGTTTGGATATTGCATAAAATTTGTTGTTGATTATTTAATTTGATATTTTGGTTTTGTTTTGATTTTTCAAAAAATTTGTATGTTTTCAAATTGCATTTCAAAACTGCTTTAATATTATTAATCAGACTTTGTTATTTTGTAATGCTGCGTATTTTTTAATTTTGTTTTTCTTTAAAAATTCTATTTTGTTTTAACTATTGCTTTGCTAAATATTTTTATTTGTTTGAATTGGTATTTTGTACTTTTGTTTTTAGTAATTAATTTTTCTGCTCTCCGCCTTGTTGTTATTTTTGTTTTATAAAAATATATATTTTATTTTAGCTATAGAAGTATATATATTTTATGCATATATATTGTTTAGGTAAATTTTGTTTATTTAAACAATAATTTTTTGTTTTGTTTTTTTCTTTTGGGTGTAAATTTGTATTTGATTTTTTGTAATTATTTTATTTTGTTTTATTTTGTATTAATGTTGTGGCATTTGTATGTTTTGTTGGTTGGTTGGTTGCTTGATGTTGTTGTTGGTTAATAATATTTATTGCTTTAAATAATTTATGCACTGGTTTTGTCTTCCATTTTTTGTTTGTTGTTTTGTTTTGCTTGGAATTTTTAGATTATTTATTAAAATTGAATATTCTTAAAATTAATTGTTTTGTTTTTGGCTTTGTTAAACTGATGTTCAATGCAGTTTTTTGTTATTAAATTTGTATTCCATAAATTGGGGGTTCGTATTCCTTTAAATTTTCATTTATTTTTTGTTGGTATCTGTAAGAAAGAAAAATAGAAATTATTAAAAAATTTATAAAAATGCAAATAAACTAAATTATTACATATAAGACCGGAAAAGAAATTTCTTTCTTACGAAAGTCATTACATACCAAACTAACGTAAACAATTTTTCTTTTGTTTTCCACTTTAAAGTCTATTTAGTGTTGGGTATGTACGCCCGTACCAACGACAAAGGACTAACTTGTGTGCTACAATAACAGCATGTGCGTTTGCTCATATGGCTAAACAATTCTCTTTTTCCTTTATGCTCTCATTGGTAACTCTCCCCACACAGTCCCTTATGATCTCTCCCTCTCCCTTCAGCCAACTCGCCCAATTCAGTTCTGTGTTCTCTTTTCTCTCCGAATCATAAAAACCTACCACAATCTCTATTCCAATTTCTCTCTCTCTCTTTCGGCCTCTCCCTATTACAACAACATCAGGTAATTTCCCAAAGGACACCAGGCTGTATCAATATTCTTAGCAAAAAGTGAGAGTGAGGTGCAAGGATAGGTAGATGACACATGTCCTCAACAAAACACATTTTCCGGAGAAAACAATTCAAATATATGACCTGTTTCCGTACAAAAGTCGTAAAAGGATTAAGAATGCGAAAAATCCCATATTTGTTATAGTAAGACACATTTTATAGACTGCTATTTTTTAAGAAATCATATACAGTGGTGGTCACAGAATTAAAACATTTACTGTGGTAAACATTTTGTGATCAGCCCTCTATTCGTTGGAGGTATTTTTGAAATTTTTTTTAATTCAGAACACTTTGATATACTGCACTTAAAAGATTTAGTGTGAAAATAGAAAATTATTGCATGCAATTTTTCCATAAATAACTGTTTTTATGAAAATATATCGATTTTGAAGTGGCCATATAATTAAAACATTGTGTGATTTTTTACTTTACTGCATTTTTTGAAAATATTTTTTAAAAAGCTCTTTAATTAGTTAAATTATGTAAACGGAGCACTGATAGAATCATTTACAGATGAAAATATCTGAAAAAATCTGTAAAATCTATCAAAATTGCCAAAAGTTGGTACAGTACACCTAACATTCAGAAAACACCCTTATTATAGAAAATAAAGGTCCGAATGCACTAAAAATTGCTAGAATTAGTAAAAAACAATTAAAATTCTCAAAATGAATAAATATTTGAAATAAAAACTCAAAAAATGGGAATTAACCTAAAGGAACGATTCAATTTCAATAGCCTTTACTAAAGAAGGCCGGAATATTTTTGCAGTATGTGAGAAAATATCGATTGATATTGGTATTTATTATATCAAATCGATTGTTCGAGTAGTACAGAATATATTTCATCAAAAAATATATCAGTCACAACAGAACGAACAGAGATCAAGGCCTATGTTGACGAGTAAAGGTTTCTGGCACACAGCAGCATTTTTGATGTTCAACACAAGTCTTCAAATATTTGTCAAAGTGTAATTTTTTTCCTAATTTGTTACTAAAATAGATTAAGTGGAAGTTATTCTCTTCATAAAATATTATTTTGGAAAAATATTGTCATGTTCAATAGATTTTAAGGGTCAAGAGTTGGCCATCAATCATTCTGCTGTGTGCCAGAAATCTTTACTCGTCAACATAGGCGTTGATCTCTGTTCGTTCTGTTGTGACTGATATATTTTTTGATGAAATATATTCTGCACTACTCGAACAATCGATTTGATATAATAAAATGTTGTATCAATCGATATTTTCTCACATACTGCAAAAATATTCCGGCATTCTTTAGTAAAGGCTATTGAAATTGAATCGTACCTTTAGGTTAATTCCCATTTTTTGAGTTTTTATTTCAAATATTTATTCATTTTGAGAATTTTAATTGTTTTTTACTAATTCTAGCAATTTTTAGTGCATTCGGACCTTTATTTTCTATAATAAGGGTGTTTTCTGAATGTTAGGTGTACTGTACCAACTTTTGGCAATTTTGATAGATTTTACAGATTTTTTCAGATATTTTCATCTGTAAGTGATTCTATCAGTGCTCAGTTTACATAATTTAACTAAATTAAAGAGCATTTTTTAAAAATATTTAAAAAAATGCAGTAAAGTAAAAAATCACACAATGTTTTAATTATATGGCCACTTCAAAATCGATGTATTTTCATAAAAACCGTTATTTATGGAAAAATGCATGCAATAATTTTCGATTTTTGCACTAATTCTCTTAATTGCAGTATATCGAAGTGTTCTGAATTAAAAAAATTTCAAAAATACTTCAAACGAATCATCAAAAAATGTTTACCACAGTAAATGTTTTAATTCTGTGACCACCACTGTATATGGATAATAAAAAATAACAGTATACATGATTTTATACAATTTGAAGAAGATATTCGATATTGTATATTCTCCAATGTGAGCTAAAATGAGCCATTATTATTAGGATAAAGACTCTAAAGCGAGATTTTGTAATTATTGTGGCCACTTTCTAATTTTTACCTTCAAATAAATTTAAGTTGTTGTTGAATAAAAAATTATTAGCCCATGTTTTATTCCATGAATTCCAGAAACAAATATATTTTCTTAATATTTGTAATATCAATAAGAAGCATAAAATATGTTTACAACATGTATATTTTGAACCCACTGCCTACTGTATTGAATTACAGCCTCTCCAAATCGTCTCCCTTTTTGGAATTTATAGTTTTTGTGTGTATTTTTAAGTGGGTACTTATAAATGTGTGTTTCCATATGCTGCATATTTCAGGGAATATTAGGATAGAGAAGAAAGTAGAAACTGGACAACTTATTCAAGAAAGTAAAATCTAAATCAATAATAAATTTCTTGAAGGACTGCGATTTGAAATTTCGGCGATGTTCAAACGGCTGGCAAATAAACGTGGAATATATTTAAAACTTGTAACTTTGCATATACACTGGAGGCAAAAACTAAAGCAACTAATCTTGCAAAGTTAATAAATGCAATATAACTTTTTTTAATAATGATATCATTTTGGGTTTTCAGTTTTGAATCGGGTACTTCATTTGCTAAAAAAAAACAAAAATATTGATGCAAAATCTATTATGAAATCTGTATATGTATATATAAAATATTACGTGTATGTTCGGCATCGCTAAACTCGAAAACTACTACACAGATTTTGACCAAACTTTATGTACATGATATATGGGCGTGAGGAGTGTTTCTGCGTAATTTTAAGTTCGTCCGACAGATGGCACAATATTCTGCTTCAGTATTCGGTATTTGAACAATATGTCGAGTTATAAATCTGGGTCGAAATATAAATATGTCACGACTTTGCAACGGAACCAGATTTCCATTGAAAATAACATTTGAAGCTATTAAATAATAATTTATGGATAAGGGAATTGTCTCAATTTTTGCTTGGACAAAACTTAAGCAACTCTATAGTAAAAACAGATGAACTTTGAAATTGTAGTTATTTTTATCGTAATAATAACTACGTTTTTCAAATGGATTTTTTACAGTATTCCGATAGAACTGCCAATTACCAGTGATTGTGCAAATAATTTGTCACAGAAAATGATTTCGGAGGGATATTCCATGAATAAATCAGTGATTTCTCGAATTATAAGTTGGTATTATGCAACTATATCAGTAGTGTCAGTTCAAAAAGGAGGAAGGATGCAAAAGAACATCAGTTCGTACTGATCATCAAATTTTCATAGTAGTAAAATAATAACCATTTAAGAGTTCAACGGAATTTGTGAGACGGTTGTCGTTGGATACAACCTCAAGAACAGAGCGTGGACGAGTTATGTATGGTAGCATGCCTACATGCCCGGAAACTATGAAGAAAGTTCTTTTATTTCTGAAAAGAATCGGAAAGCCAGATTGCCTTTTGCGAAAGCTCATATTAATTGGATATCGAGTCAGTGGAGAAATATTATGCTCTCGGATGAATAAAAGTTAAATATTAAAGACTCAGAGATGAAAAAAATTGCCGTGAGAAAGTCCAAATATGAAAGGCTCATGCCACAGCATCACAAGGATACTGGGAAGCATGCAGGAGGATCAATAATGGCATTGGGCTGTTTTTCTTTTTATGTAGTTCGATATATTTACGAGATTTATGAAGTAACGAATCGGATTGTTTATACAAATGTGTTGGAAATCGCTATGTTTCCCTTCGCTAAAGAAAATATACCGCTGATTTGGGTGTTCTACAATAATCTTCGGTGGTCAAAAATCAGGGTTTTATAATGGCCAACACAATAATCAGATCTTTACCCTATAAAAAACCTTCGGAGTTTCATGGATAGCAAAATCATAAGAGTCTCACAAACAAGCAGACATAGCCTCTTGCCACAGTTTCAGGAGGCTATGTTCAGGTTCAAGGAATAGTATACCTAAGCATCATATTGGACATTTTATTGATTGAATGCCTCGTAAGTGTGCTGCCGTAATGAAAAATAATGGTTATGCCATCGACTACTAGCAAAGTTTGCTTATTTATAAGAAAAAATCAAAAAGTTGCTTTAGTTTTTACCAAACAACAATTTCGTAAATTTAGTTGTCCATAGGTTGGTACAAAACAAAGGTTCGGGGTCCCGGAACGGACCAGTAGGGTTCGGAGCAAGTATTCCGGATATAATGACGCTGCCATAACAAAAATAACGCACACAAACATGTATTTGTTGAGGTGGCAGCATTTGGTCGGAGGCCATATCCGAGTATCTGGACGGAATTGTTTTTGTTTTTTAGTTTGTGAACGAAAGCCATAGGGATATGGACAGATATAGGAAATTTTCGAAAATCTTTGGTGGCACAATTGCAATTTTCTGGATGATTATGAAATTACAACAAATAATGTTTCTCTGATCACTAGAAGTTACGATGGTTTTAGAATATTGAAATATGAATATTGAACATATGAACTCTTTTGAAAACTAGATTTGCGGCAAGTTCATTTATCATTAATGTACAGCATGACACCCCTGGCCAATATTACTCAATATACAAAATTCATCGTTAAAAAATATCCCAAAAAATCTGCAAAACACATGTAGGAAAAATAAGCAATTTCATAAAAAAACCTTTATGTGTGTGTCATAGGCTCAACGAAGAAGAGAGTGTGTGTATGTTATTACAAAAGAAGGAGAAGAAGAAAAAATAAAGTTCGAATTGAACATGTTTTAAATTTAAGTCCCTGTGCTTTATAACACGGAGTAAAACTGTGGCAGCAACTTAAAGTCACAGGTGTGCTTTGTAAATTCACTGACTATCCTTGTAGGGTTTCAAGAAGTCATTGCCGCTAAATTACGCTAAGAATGTGTAAACAACAACAACAAGAACATAAAGGTAATTTTTCAGCCTATGCCGCTTCATCCCCTACTTCTTTCCTTTGGTTCTTTTTCGATTTCATTGGGAGCAGAAGTTGTTTTTTTCGTACAACAGGCAGTTACGTGCTAAAAAATTGTTATTTTAAAGTTTTTGGCTAGGGTTTGGAAGAAGAGAAAAAAAAAAATAAAATAAGAAAATAATTGGGTCTAAACGTGCAAATCAGCAGAAGTAAGTTAAAGACACCACCAACAACAACATCGAAGTTACTTTTGGAGTAAGCAACACAAAAACAAAAACTTGGCCAAACAAACTGACAGTTAAACAATTTTTAACACTGACATTATAAATTGTACGGAAATGACAATGCCAAAAGAATAAAAAACAAACTAAAAGAAAAGAACAAATCTTAGCATGTCAGGAATAAAAAAAAAAACAAAATAAAATCAATTAAACTTTCTTTGTTGCTGTGACTTTGGAATCGCACAAAATCTCGAATATTACAATAATTGGTTAGCCGTTGCTGTATTTGCAAGTACTTGAAAATAAATTGAAGACACAACAAAAAAGTGTAAGACCTAACCCTAGCGTACCCTATGACTGACACATATGGGCTTCTGGAGACGACCAAACTTTGCAGCTGCTCCAGCTAAATGTATGCCATGCCACCACATTCGTATTATTTACAGTTACCAATGAAAATAACGCAACGGCGGACCAACCAAAAATCAGCCAGTCAGCCATTCATCCATGTATCCATTCAGCCCTACCAAACTGAAAAAAATCCAGCCAACCTACCAAGGAAGGACAGGCGGACAGACGCCAGCGCACTTATGCATATTTCGACAATCACGAAAAGTACCTACTCTTACTACGGCACTTGAAACCCAGAAGAGGAAGAAGCAGAAGAGGACGACGACGTCGACAACGAAACTGATGACGACGATGAGGAAAAAAAGAAATCTCATAACAACACTGCATATAAATTAATTAATGAATTGTGTGCAAACTTTTTTGCACATGGTTGCGAAAATAAACGCAAGTAAACAGGGGTTCCAAAAAAAATTACCAAAATAAAAGTTAAAAACGAAAACGGAAAATATGAACGTCAAAAATAAAAAAAAAATGCAAGTGAAGAGAGGAACAATCTACAGTAACAAACTGTTTACTGATGTATGATAGTGCAGTGCACATAAATACCTGTATTATATACATAAGCATACATACATATATACATTGTAACGAGGTTGTTATGAAAGGTGGAGTAAAAGCCAATTGTAGATTGCATTTAACGGGACCCCCCTTTCTCAGGGCCAATATTTTTTTTATACCCTCCACCATAGTATGGAGGGTATATTAGTTTTGTTTTTCCGTTTGTAACGCATCGAAATAATCATTTCCGACCCTATAAAGTATATATATTCTTGATCAGCGTAAAATTCTATGACGATATAGCCATGTCCGTCTGTCTGTCTGTTGTAATCACTCTAGCGTCTAAACGTATTGAGATAGATCGCCAAAATTTTGCATAGAGTCGTCTTTTGTCTGCAGGCAGGTCAAGTTCGATGAAGGGCTTTATCGGTCCACGTTTAGTCATGTGCGGTATTTTGGGGTTCTTGAGCGCATTTTTCAACCGAATTCGCTGAAATTTGGTATATTGAGTTCTTATTGGGTAGCAAATCTCTCCACTGAAAATTATAAATATGCGGATAGCCCCCATATAAGGGTACCCCTAATTTTGCGGTATTTTGGGGGGTTTGATCGCATTTTTCGACCGAATTCGCTGAAATTCGGTACTTTGAGTTCTTATTGGGTAGCAAATCTCTATACTAGAAATTATAAATATAGGTCAAGTTTTCGGGTAGCCCCCATATGAGCGCGGTTTTCAACCGAATTCGCTGAAATTTGGTACATGGGGTTCTTATTGGGTACCAAATGGCCCCACTAAAAATTATAAATATAGCCCCCATATAAGGGTACCTCCCAATTTCCAGTTTTTGGGGGGTTTGACCAGATTTTTTCACCGAATTGGCTGTAATTTAGTAATTTGAGTTCTTATTGGGTAGCAAACCTCTCCACAAAAAATTATAAATATAGGTCAATTTTTTCGGGTAGCCCCCATATAAGGGTACCCCCAATTTTCGTTATTTTGAGGTTCTTGAGCGCGTTTTTCTACCGAATTCGCTGAAATTGTGTATTTTGTAGTCGTATATGGTAACAAATCTCCCCACCAAAAATTATTAATATTAACCCCTTTTTAGGGGTAGTCCCCATATAACCCCCTTTTTTATATTAAAATAGTTATCTGATTTATTCCGAGTGTTGCGGTTGGGTAGTCGTTACGGGGAATAGTCAATTTTGACCCTACAAAGACTATTTAGCCATCTGTTGTAAGCATTCCGCCTTTTAAAAATATTGTGATAAAAAAACTCAAACATGAAATATATCGAGACATAGGCATCTCCTCAATATATGATACCTCCTGGGTTCAAAATTGGTATATACCTGTCATTATAGGCATAGCCCTCATATAATGATATCAAAATTGGTATATATCAATATCGATCTTACATTTTAGGAAAAATCCCCACTAAAAATAGCTGAAGTTTGTATTTGGTGTACATAATGGTTTACATAAATCGGTTTGTAGAATTATCGGTATATGCCCACTCTTTGGTATGATCCCTATATTTTCATTGCATGTATCTGTCAGTATAATTATGGTGGAGGGTATCCAAAGTTCGGCACGGCCGAACTTAACGCTTTTTCACTTGTTTTTGATTTAATTCGCATCTACACTAATTCAAGAATGTTACACGTTTTTCTGTGAGTGTATAGCTATTGTATGAACTAGGATAAAGCCAATCGGTGAAGGTCTTCTTTATTTTTAACTTGGTTTTTGGTCAAAAATTGGCGATTTTCCAAAAATATTTGTTCAAAGGTCCACCATTTTGTTAATTTAGTGCGAAGTCAATAATCCTAGTTCATACGAGGGCCAAACATCTACTATTTCTAACACCGTTGGAATTTTCGGATTCCGATGTTCCAGTGATGAGTCATCATGCCCGCCATCAACAAATATATATGTGCACAGTTACAAACCTTAACAAGCATTCCTATTGATGTACCAGCCCATTGAAAATCTTGAAAAATTGAAAGCGACCCTTAAAGAAAATCAAACGAATCTGTATATGATAGTTATGTCTATAACTGCATCGGGTTTACCAGGAATTCGGATGTTGGACTATTTATGGGAGCTTTATCGAAATCTGAAGTGATTTCAACAAAAATTTACACACATTACTTTATAATTAACTCGAAAATCTTAGCTCCAAAATAAACACGTAAAACGTAGTTCTATCGAACTTTTTCTACACTCCAACACATTGTGTGCATTCAAAATGTCCTTATTAGATGAGGACCTTTATATGAGGACATTTTGATTGCATTATGTGGCAGTAAGTTATAAATCCTCTGAAAACATAATCTTCCAAATTACAGATACTCAAGTTGGAAAACTAAGGTAGTAACTTCAACCTGAATAATGTTGATCAAATCGGTTATTCAATTCGCTTCAACTTAAATTTACGAATTTATAAAATATTGACCATTTGTGGGAGTTGACCTAGGTTTGGTAAAGATTATATGAAATTGGATTTATAAATATTGATTTTTTTTTTGAAGTAATAGAAGGGGTGGCCCATTGGGAATTGACCTAGGCTTTGTAATGATAATAGGTTTTACAAATTTCGGTTTTAGCACAATTTTGACCATTTTGTGGGGGAGGTATCAGAAGGAGTGGACCAATGTGTCCCATCTTCGGATATGATTTAGTCTTGGTGGTGATAATAGGTTTTGTAATATTTGGTTCAAATGGAACATTCCATTCGCCTGAAATTGGATTTATAAATCATTGAAAATCGGTTACTCCCTTCGTTGTGCACCAGCCGGCCTGGCTGAAACGGATTTGGTTCAAAGAAACATGGGGTCTAAAACCAATATTTCGATGAGGCACATTTTTGTCGTATGAAAGTGTATATACCCTCATTAGCCATAAGGCTGAGGATATAAAAACGGGGCAGGAACTTTGTATGGCGGCTATATCAAAACGTGGACCTGTACAGACTCCCATATTCCACAATGCAAATTTACAGTCACTAAAATAGGAAAATACGGCTAAACATTTAAAATACTGAAAATGAGATGGTACCCATAATTACGGTGGGAAATGCGGCTGAAGCCATGGAAACCGATATTGAAAATTTTTTCGTAGGAAAATTTGAGAATACCACATGAAAATCTGAAAAATTAAATTAGAGCCACTTCTGTTTAAAAAACGAGCCCAAACTCCACATAATACCGAATACTGTGAGATACTATTATATGGAGCTTGGAAAGCTTGTTTCAACATTGATTTTAAACGACATTTTTACCCGATGGGAATCGGATATATAAAATTGCGGGCAAATTGGTTGAAACACGTGCCCAAACTAGAGGCTACTTTAAAAAGTGGATCAATATTGATAATTTTAAGTAGAACCGTTTTCTACTCAGTGAGAACCCAAAATACAAAATTACACCTGATTAGGTGAAAAAAAGTTACCAAAAAATGCCGAATATTAAGGGTACTGTTGTATATGGCTTCAGGATAGCCTACGCTAAAAAGTGCACCTATTTTTAATACATATAAGTAGTAGCAATGCATGTGCAAAAATTCAAAGTTCTATCTTAAATATTGCGAGCTTTAATTGTACTTCAGGCAGGCGGACCTGACAAAATGTATTATATTCTGATTGAAAGTTTTGAGTTATTGCCAATGGAATGACAAATTTATTTTACACCCCATCTCGTTGTGGAGGGTATAAAACAATTGTTTTATAAACGGTCAATTGATTGGGCGTTTTCGTCTTCATATCCCCAATTATAATTCGAACCTCTTACACCAACTTGGATAGTTGGATGGATGAATACATGAATTTGTATAAATGAGTCTGTTCAAGAGTATGGGGGCATTTTATTATGATTTTGTTTTTTGTGATTCTTGCTATAAAATTAGGTCAACAAGCTGAAAACTGAAGCGAAATACCATCATCATATTGTAGACACACACACAAACACAGTTAGTCAGTGGTGGAAAATATGGTGGGAGAGGGGCAGAAAAATGCAAAACAACAGAAGTATCAGCAGCAGTAACAACACCAGTAGCAAGCAGATGAGAGCCCAGCCAAAATAACAGTAGATTATGAGCACTTTTAAGCAGCCCCCGAAAAAATGTATCGCACATCACTCATCTATTCAAGCAGGCAGCCATCCATCTATCCATCCATCCATCTACATATCCAAACAACGGGGCAACCAACCATCACGTACATATATTCTTCTACATATGTATGAATATATATTTTTTGTGTTTTTTTCTATTTAGTATATATGTGAGTATACAAATACTCGTGTACGATACACATATGCAATTTGGTTTCCATACATATGCAATTAGTGTTTCCTCTACTGAATTGTATTACATGCATACATACAAACGTGTAAAAAAGCAAAAAATAAATAAACAAATAAAATCTAACAAATAAAAACAAACATTTTCAACGAACCCGGTACACACTCTAAAAACGTCCACCAAAATATTTAGTCTTTTTTAGGATATATTTTAAATTTTCAATCCGTTGGTGTTCCAAATAACATGGAATTTTCTTTTTACAACACACAAATTTGCTCGTGGCAGTCTAGACAACTATTTTCACATTTAGGCTAAAAGCCTAAGGTTTTTGCAGCCTTTTTTGTGGCACAAGAATACACCAGTATATGATCGTATGTAGGTTGTTGGGCATAATTTATATAAAAATTTGTACTGTTAATTGTTATCCATGACTGGTCCTACAAATTACGTAGGGTCTTAACTTGAAATCCCATTTTGAATAACCGATTTGATTAATCGATTGATTTGGTTGAATCCGAGACCTCTTTGATAAAAACATATACCCTATGAAATTATTAAATATTATTTTATAATAAGCCAGCTATTAATCAATGGTGTATGTCGCTATTGAAAGCAATTGAAATACGCAGCACATTTAATATTAATATTCAATTTTGTTTTCCTAGTCTAACCCAACATAACAAATATTTACATAACAACCACATAATTATTGGGGTTCTTAGAAGAGCACAATTCCCACTCTAGATCATGTAGCTGTATGTTATTCCATAAGTTGGCATTTAATTTGTCGAAACCAACTTATCCTTCAACCGAACACAATGAGTTCTATTCATTGCTAAACGTCTGTAAAACAAATTGTTAAGTGTGAACATATTCATCTTCATTTACTTACAGAATGGAATTATATAATTATTATTATTGAACATGCATACAAAAATATTGTTATCTTATCAATAAAGTTTCAATGTCATAAAATCTGTTCGATAAAAATCATTATCATTATCAGAGAGCTTATCGGAAAGAGGGACATACAAAGATACAAATACTAATGTGTGAACAACTTTTTGTGAACAGATTTGTGCAAATTTCGCGATAGTTTCCCAATGCGAAATTCGTGGAATGATAAAAAATTAACGAAAATATGTTCATGGAAAATAAAAAATTGTCCAGATACATCAATTCTGATATTGTATACCCGAATGAGAATGAAGTTGATTTTAGTGGCGGAAAATCCAAAAAGGGGGTGAGAGCCGTTGGACCACGGTTTTGTCAGGATATTATAGCTATTATAACTCCACGAAATATTGGTCCTATATCAACCTTTTAGTATGTCCTTTATAATTTGTAAACACGTTACTGTCCACATTCATGGAACAATCGTTACGAAATTTTGCATGTAGGACCAGTTCTTGCCAAAGAAGGCCCCAATTGTTTTTGGTAATGATCCGTGAATATGTAGGGCGCCAAATGGATTTTTGTGTGAAAAATTAAAAAAATTGCATTCTATGGGTATATATTTACTACTGGAGGACATAGACCCGAGACGTTGAATTACATCACAAATTTTACACGGGAAAGAAGTTATTCAATATTTATCTTAAATGTTCACTCCGAGAAAGGATGATTCGGAAAAGATGTCTGGGAAAGAATGTGGAACTGTTGACATCTAATCGGTCAAGTCTGTGCAAATATCGCTAAATGTTGTCTAGGCTCGAAACATATGAATGTTCGAATTCAGTGATAGTTGTGTAGGGTTTCACATGATCGGTTTGCCGATATGCATATAATTTCAATCGGTTGATAAGGTTTTCTGAATATCGATTTCTTGCCTTTGGAGACCCAATCCAAAATCTTATGATCGCTCCACGTTTTGGTAACGCCCCCATATACCCCAAATACTCGATATCTTAGGGGACGTTGCTCAACTGAATTGTCGGCAATTTGGTATTTTGAGTTCTGATTTGTGTACTGACAATTATCGATATTGGTCCACTTTTTATAGCCCCCATTTAATGGTTCGTCCCATTATTCGGTATTTGCGGGAGAGCCAAATACCGAATAATGAAAGGGTAAAATCAACACGTTTATCCAGCTTTTGTTTTTTTTTCATTAATTTACCACGAATAATCCAAAACACCTTTTCTCCCAAGCCCGCAACTTTGACTTCCCTTGCAAATGTTTCAGCAAATAAATATTCAATGTTTATGTTTATTTAATTGCATGCTTAAATGCAAATTATAAATAATTATGTGTGTGTGTGAGTGTGTGTGCGGAATGAAAATACGATTTGAATTACTTTCAAGTAAATTGCGACAGCAACATGTATTACCCTCCTCCCAGTCGCTTCAAACGACCTACAATTCAATAAATTCACCATTAAAATGAAGACGATAGCTTTAAACATTTTGGCAGGGATTTGAGTGTGTACGAGTGTGCACAAATGGAATATGAGAAGGAATGGATTGTTAGCCATCCATTGCTTACAACGCAACTGAGACAATTCATTCATAAAATTTTACACTGTCTACCGGTTAAAATGCACACACACACACACTCGTACAGAATTTATAAAGATGCGTACAACGTATAGAAATCCCCCTCCGCCAACATTCCCTCGAATTTGGGGAATGTGTGTTACAAGGTAAAAGTGAAATACGAGCCGAACAATACCGACAACAAAAACAATAGCAGCCGGTCTAATGAAGAAATTTCCAGTTTACTGGTTGCTCCTTAGTGGGCTTATTAAACGAGAACACACATTTTGGACGCGTGTTGCTTTTGTTTTCTGAATGTTCCGTGTCTGCAACGGAAGATGAAGCATGTTTAGATTTTTTTTACAAGAACGTGATAGCATAAAAGAGATTTTGTTTTTTCGAGAGCACTACGAATTATTTGTTTATGCTAAAAAAAAGCCAATTATTGAAAAAAGTCTTGTCGTAAAATTCAAATTTAAGGAACATATTAATGCGTTAAATCATGTTTTACAAGAACAATGCTCAAATAAGATCTACACGTTTTTTGTCTATAAAATTTTGTGGATATAATATAGGTAATGGGATATTCACATATGTAACAGTGATTGAATAGTTTTGCATTGACAAGGCACTAAAAAACTTTGCCTGATAACAAAATGCAATTACTTTGTTGCAAAAACTAATATTTCAACATAGTCTAGTTAAAGCTCAATATAATATTCTTGGCCATTTCTTCATATCCGTAACGGGTTGATATCATTGGATCGCGTACAATTTAATAATCACCCAATAGAGTCGTGTGTCAATTAATGCTTGATATTAGAAGAGGTTACCCCACAGATCCCGTCTTCGGGACATGTAGGCTTCAAATTAAATTTTGCAAGTTTTTAAATTGTTGCCTCTTTGTGGGAAGGTACGATATCCTTATCGTACCTTCCCACAAAGAGTAAACCGGTGGGTCCCATCTTCAGATATATTTTAGGTTTGGTAAAAATATCACTTACTTAGCTGTCTTGTTACAGAACGGTTGTTCCTTAAGCCCAGCTTAAAAAAGATTTTCAAGCGCGTCTCCTCCAACTTGAAAGACCACGTTCCGAGATGTTGTCTTCTACTTGGCCTTTCCACCTAAAAATATTACGATTTGCAAATTTTTTGTTGAAAACAGACATTCTATTAGATTGGTTTTGGATTAACAAATTTTCCAAATGTTGATACATTGTGATGGAGTTACCAAAAGAGTGGTCCGACGGGTCCCATCTTCGACCTTGACGTAAGGTCAACGTATTACGATTTGCAAGGTATCGATAAAATCGGATATTCAGTTCGCTTCATATGAGATTTACGAGTTTTTAAAAAGTTTACCCCTTTTTGGAGGAGTCGGAAGAAGTGGGCCTATAAATATAATCATTCAACATTTTTTCGGATAATTCGTACACATGATATTATAAAATTAATTTTCAGCAAAACGGTACCCATATTCAAATTTGAATTTAGTTTGAAAGAAATATTACGAAGTGCACAGTTTCATTCGTCCAATATTGAATATACAAATGTTGTGGGGGAGGTACCAGAAGAAGTGGACCAATGTGTCTCATCTTCGGACATGATCTAGGCTTTGTAAAGATAATAGGTTGTGCATAGTTTGGTTCCAATAAAATAATCCCTTCTATTGGTATTATAAAATTAATCATCAGAAAATTGTCTGAAACGGATTTGGCCCAAAGAAACATGGGAACTAAAACCAATATTTCGATAAGGCACATTTTTGGCGTAGCAAAGTCTATATACGCTCATTAGCTATAAGGCTAAGGATAATACAAATAAGATCGACATTCCTCAAAAGACATTTGACTCGTTTACTTTAAAAGTGAATAAAGTCATTTTTTTTCTTTTATTGACATATTTAAAGGCTTGGATTTGATTTGCTTCAAAAATATTGTTAAGTGGTATTAATTTGGTTTGTGGCTTTATGCCCTTAAACATGACAGAATATATAACGTAATATGTTTTGTAAACTTTTCTGGTAAACCAAGATTTGTATCAGAATCTAAAATGGACTTAAACCACTTTCAAAATAAATGACTCATTTATACGACTCGTCACAGGTGACAAATCGTAATTGTATGCGTACATGCCCCAAACAGAACAAAAATCGACCGTGTGGACCTTCGAAGAAGGAAACCTTGCAGTGCAGACTGCTACTTTGTAGCAACGTCTAATGGTAAATTATGGGTGGTAAATATTTTGTGAGCTTTTACATATCAGCTCAAACCAGCGGCTATTTCTCCGGTCCACGTGAAATTGAGAGATCATTCGCAACACAGCGCTGTCCTAGCACCCAATGACTTCTTTTATTTCCGCACACCGAGAATAATATCGGGATGAAAGTAGTGCTTCCATGATCGGTTTGAGCGCATAAAATAGTTAACTTTGAAAAATGATAAACTCGATAATAAATATCCTTTTTTTATTTATTTCTCTTCCGAGATGAGCTACATGATCGAAGTTGCAATGAAAATAAATGCCAGATAGATACCACATTCCCACCTCAGCTCATCAGGCATATTTGGCAATGTGGCTTTCAAATGTCGTTACTTGATTTGTTGTATTTATGGCGAATATTGTTGCGGAAGTGAATCTACGAATTCCATTCAACCCTGTCAAGGTTCGGACATTTGGCATCTAACCAGAACATCCCTTTTGAAAGCAGATGTTTCTTGTAGGGACGGACTTTTTTCCATACAGACTACAACATTTTTTGTTATATTATATAGAATGGGAACCAGGGTTCAAATCCAAGCCTAGTATTTGCTTTAGGAGAAACATATATACGGATATCAGTTTTGTCTTTGAGAGCTCTATTTAAAATCCTGTGAGCGAAATTGTTGCAGAATATCTTGATATCAACAAATTTCGTTTTGTAGTATTTATTCAATTCATCACGCCATAATTCAAAAACTTGACCCATTACAAATTTGTCCTTTTGGGGTTTAAATATACTTGATAACATTCTAATTCAGTCCGCAATCACATTAAGCTCGCGATATTTGAGATGAAGCTTTAAAGCATTGCTTATATAACTATTACTTCTTGGATATTTGGTACTCACCTTCGATCGGTATTTCGAAGATTTCAGACACTTTCTCCAATAGGAAAACCTTTACGTACGTTTTTTTAAAGCAGTGAAGTCTTGGAGAGATTTTTCCAAATCGCTTTATATACAATTCCTTTACGAAGGATAGTAATTTGCCGAACTGGACGAAAATCTGAAACAGCCGAGTATAGTTATGTGCCCTAAGTCTCTAAGCCTTATAGGCCATATTTTATGTATATATGTAAAACCCATTATATTTCATCCGAAAGCCTGTCGACTCATAATATATAGAGTTTCAGGTTTCAATAGTTGCAATATGTGATACATATACACGAGTAAAGTGCACATATCAGTTAATTCAATTTTTATCATTAACCCATTAAAGTCGCAATAAAAATTTCCAATGTAGAACTGTGTTTTGAAGCATTTTAGGATATTTGTCTCGACATAAAATTCCAATAGAAAGCAACAATAATTTTGTGAAAAAATACACATTTCCCCATCTCCAACTGAATATAGAGTGTATCTAGCCTATAGAACCATATACACATATATTTTACATATTTAAAGTATTGTTTCATTGTGAAGAGAACGAGAGTTGTGATGTGTAACATAATAATACAAGCACTCGAGCGTATATTAACCCTGGTCCTTTTTTATGCAAACATGCCATAAAACTTGGCAATGTACAGAAACGCATCAGCTTACAAAAACCTAATATACAACCAACCACCACACATAATCGTATACATATATACAAGTGCATCAACATGTACAAGTATGAACATAAACATGTACGTATGTATGTGCGTCCGACTATATTGCAAACGAGTGAATCCTGTATGCAGGAGCCTTTATTATTTGCATTGCCAGACTTATTCGTTGGCTTGTCATTCCTGGCTGTTTTAATAGGTTTATATGTTGGGTTGCCATCTACTCTGCGTGTGTCAGTGTATGTGTGTGCATGCATGGCATGGAATATGAGAATCCCCGAGAATTTCCATTACACACTCACACACACACACACACACACACAGATTCTAGGCTCCCTTTTGTCTTACTAAGGCACTGGAAATGTGTAAAATAGTAGAATGCCAGAGAGTGGTGCATCGTGTCAGTGTGGTACTGTCATAAGGATTCATTTCATACAATAACAACAACAACAAGAACAAAAACAGCAGAAACAGCAGTAGCTGCAGAAACCATCGAACAGACCTTGCAACCATCGTTCATGCAACTCCCTTTCCCTTTCTGGCGAACGATGGAGGCATGTGCATGCAGTTTTCTGTGCATTTATTTAACTTCTACTTTAATGCACTTTCCATCGTCATCATGAACACCATCGTCAACATCATCATCATGTGCAATGCAAACATAATTCATATGTACACACACACCCACAAACACACACATGGTCATATGTTAGGCCTGTAGGTGTGTGACATTTATGAAATGGTGATGTGCTAAATATCCTGCAGCAAATGTGAACACACACTCACATGTAGAGTCACAGACATGTATTCAAATAAAGGATATTTAGCCCAGTTCTCATTCTAAACGTTTAGGCGAAACATTTAACAAACCAATTTTCAACAACAACAACAACGACGACGAAAAGTGGACCAATACAAATAACTGTGAACGTGATTTGAGTGGGGAGTTGGAGCACTGGAGGTTATTTAGTGACGTGTAGGGGAAGTGAATTTTGTGTGTCATTAATATTTGGGCAGGATTTTTAAAAATTCAGTCAATAGAATTTCCGTGTGTTAATAGGTGAGTAAAGAAGGATTGCATATGTGTGTAGGAATGTATGTAGGGGAAACGATGATGAGAGTAAAATTTAAGTAAGAAATTATATGGGTTGGTATATGCAGATGACTAAAAAGGGATGTCCTTACAAAGTTTGCCCTATAAATTAAATAATCTCAAGAGGACAACGATTCGTGCAGATAAAGGATGGTCCATAAGCCATTGATGGAAAGCCATCAATCAATTAATGTAAATATACAATTCGGAATTAAAGCTCAAGCATCCAAAACCGAGGGTACAAAGGAATCGAACAGACAAAGGCATCGACTGGTACAAGAAAATTTAAAAAAATACGACCGCGATTCTGTAAAATGTATTTAGAAGATCGCCATATGTGACAAATATTGGATTAATGCATTTGAGGCAGAAATGAAACTGATATCGATGGTGGTGGGGTCTTTGAAGACGAACCCAATCAAACGAAAGTTATTTATGGAAGAAGCACTTCGTGTGAAATTGTCACCATTTTCTTCGACAAATCTGGTCATTTAGCGACTGTTCCATTTGAGCAACACAGGACCGATTGGTATACCAAATTTTGTTTGACGATTTTCGTCACCAGAAGATGCTGATGAAGTGCTTAAAACCACTTTTTAGTGGTGTTTCAATCGGAGTGGAAAAAGTTCTTCGACCACTGGTTACAGCACAGGGGAAAGTCTGTAAATCATGCTGGAGAATACTATAAAAAACAATAAATCCATTTTTGATGTTCATATTTTTTGCCTTGTATGAGCCATTTCTCCAAAACCCCCCGAATTCTACATTTTATTTATTTTGGAATGCTTTTGAGGGTTAAATACCTACATCGGAAATAATCTATAAAAACCCGTACTAGAAAAGATCCAATCGCCAAAGACAAATATCTATGATATTCCAACAAATATTAGGTTGGGGAAAATAAATGCATTGTTTGTATATGAATTGTAGGACTTTATTTAACATGATTCGGAATGTCCGGCTTGGGCAAAATAAGCACCGTTTTGTTGTATGATTTGTTGCCATTTTAAAGGAAACTTCATAATGCCTCTCTCATAGAAGTCCTGCTCTCTATTTTCAAAAAAAAACTCTAGTAGCCGATTTTAACAATCCTCCCTATATACCAATTTTATATCATTAAAGAAATTTAGCAATGAAAGAAGAAGAAGATAATAATCGCTTCGTGCCAAGCTCCCAACCAAGCTCCCGAAGTTTCTGGCGAGTTACTGTAGTTGTGTGTGGCCTAGCGTTGTTCTGGTGGAACACGATACCTCAACTGTTGGCCAATTCTGGCCGTTTCTGGTCAATTGTAAATGGTTTAAAACGGTTTTATGGTCGATTTTTAGCTCCTGGGCGATGTTACGACTGATAACATGCAGGTCAAATCCGATCATTTCTCCGATTTTATCGCCATTTTCGACGACCGGCCTACCTGTGCGAGGTGCATCTTTAACATCAAAAATTCCTGAACGGAATCCACGAAAACAAAATTGCACATAATTGGCTGTTACAGTATCGGAACCATAAACACCATTCACAATTTTAGACGCTTGGCTTGCATTTTCGCCTTTGTCAAAGAAAAACTGTAAAATGTACAGAATTTTCTCTTTGTTCACTTCCATTTTTAACACCCTGTAACTCACAACTGAATGCACCAAACCAAAAGCAGCAAAATATTTTTTTAATGCACAATGTCACCGTTTCAAAGAGCATAAATCTGAAATTGTTTGATCGATACTTTACGAGAAATCTATCAGCCATTTGCCGAAAAAATAATGGATTTCTTTTTCCCCAAACTAATATCAACGCTTTATAACGGATACGTCATAGAACGCCAAGTTTTTACCGGAAGTAGATTTTAATGTAGTTATATCATGTGCGAAGGAAAATTATTCAAAGCTTCGACTATTTAATTAATTGATTTAATGTTCAAATCAAATTTCCATTTGAAGAAAATCGAAAAAAGGAAGAAAATCTATAAAATCAACAATACTATGGCAACTCTGGCGTTGCAATATTACACATACATAAATTGCATAGAGCATTAAATGCTTAGACTATTTTTAAACAATTTTTATATCCATGAAGATATTGAAATAAACATGCGCCTGCCTGCACCCGTGCCGACACTTTTGAACGTTGCCATTTGCTGCTGCTACACATGGTGACGACCACACGACAATAACAACGAAAGTGATGGTGACGAGGAAGCTGATGACGATGCGCCGACACACACTTTTCAATTCATTGGGGGTATGAAGGTTAAAAATAGCCCAGCAAGTATTATTTCTTGTGCCCATTTTCCATTACCGAATGCAACGGCTTGCAAATAATGCAGGGACAAAAAAGCACAGCAGACTTTTATTTGTTGCCCTTCCAGTAGCAACAAAACCAAAAACAAAGAAAGAAAAACGAGGAAAACATGTGCGAACAACTAACACATGGACCTATGCCATATTCTATTGGTGGCAACAACAACAACAACAACAAAACTAGCAGAACAAGCAGAATTGCAGCAACAATTCCACATTTGCTGGGTGATACAAAGCCCAAGCTATACACATTCTAACTTACATACGTACATACGTTGCAAATCATGCAAACAAAAAATATATCACACATACGCGCCACGGACCAACTGAACTAGTGAGAGTAGAAATAAGTACGTCTGTATGTATGTAGGCATGTAGATATCAATAGTCAATCATACCGCGTCCCTACATCTGCCAGCCTGTCCACCAGTATTTTAGTTGCTAAGTGCAAACGAATAACAGGAACAGCAATAACATCAACCAACAGCCAATGTATTCGATATGAAATAAAACACGGTCGATTTGGTCGAGGTTGGCTAATGATCTGGTCATGGAAAAATAGATTCAATACAGAAATAATATCGTAATTTTCGCCAATTCTCTGAAAGTGAAAAATTAGGAAGTTAGAAAAATAGTATAAAGCTGTGAAAATTGCAGAATCTATATAATTCCATGATACTTACTGTCCCACAATTAAAAAAAATAAAAAAACCAGGCTTAGAAGTCAGATACCAAAACAATTAAAATGATAAAAAAAAACTCACGAATCTAACGGTTTGGCTGACCAATGAATAAAATTACAGCTCCTTCGGTACGAAAATTCGTCTAAAGGTTTCAAATTGGCGGAGCCTATATATTTCAAGAACCCATAATAATCAAAACGTATATGAAGGCGGCAAATTTAAACCTTTCTTCGTCTTCTGGTGGTGATATAAAAAAAATCAGGATACCCTTCACCACTTTGGGTACATACTAGAGATGCTCATATGTACAATATCCTGTATATATAACAGACATAGTATCTTTGGAGGATAATTGAAATCGAATCGGACGAAATCATATCAGACTTCGGTTATTTGGTGTATAATTTGTATGAAATCAAGCTAAAAAATACTAGGTTGGGGACTAGGCCGGTCGTCGAAAATGCCGATAAAATCGGAGAAATTATCGAAGTTGACCGGCTTGTTAGCAGTCGTAACATCGCAAAGGAGTTAAAAACCCTCCGTAAAACTGTTTAAAACCATTTACACAAAGCTGGATTCGATGTTTGTGTGCCACAGCAATTAACAGAAAAGATAGGATGGATCGAATTTCCATCTGCAAAGCCTTGGCCAAACGGAATGGTGACTGGAGATGAGAAATGGATCATATACGATAACTCTATGTGAAAACGATTGTGGTCAAAGAGCGGTGAGGCACGCCAAACGGTGGCCATACCAGGACTAACGGCCAGGAAGGTTCTGCTATGCATTTGGTGGGGCTGGAAGGGAATTATTTATTATGAGTTGCTTCCATATGGCCAAAAGCTAAATTCTGATATCTACTGTCATCAACTGGGCCCTTTGAAGATAGCAAATAACCAGAAATGGCCAGAATTTGCCAAAAAGAAAGGGTCGTGTTCCACCAGGACAACGCTAGGCCGCACACATCTACAGTGACTCGCCAGAAACTTCGGGAGCTTGTTTGGGAAGTTTTAATGCATCGCCATACAGTCCCGACTTGGCACCAAGGGTATTATCATATTTATCTTGCATTGCAAAATTTCTTAAATGATAAAAAAATTGGTATCTAGGGAGGATTGTAAAAAACGACTACTAGAGTTTTTTTTACAAGCAGAACTTCTATGAGAGAGGCATTATTTAAAATGGCAACAAATCACACAACTGTGCATATTTGGCCCAAATCGGACATTCCGAAGCATGTTAAATAAAGTCTTATAGTTCATATAAAAATAATGGATTTATTTTTCCCCAACCTAATATATGGGACGTATATGTAAATCTGGACCTATTTGAGCAACCGGGGCATATATTTGGTATGCTGCAAATCTGAACCGATTTCTTATCGTACGCCAACCTGTAGTATTTTCAGTGAGCTGAGCAAAATTTAGTCTCGATCGGAAAAAACTTGTGAATTTGGTGCACCATTTACATAAAATCGCACAAAACTATATATGAGAGCTATATCTAAATCTGAACCCATTTCAACAAAACTTCGCATGCATTAATCAGGAAGTTTATATATGGAAGCTATATCTTAATCTGAACCCATTTTTCCAAAGGTTCGTCCATCGGCCAAATAAGTGACATGTGCCAAATTTTATTCAAATCGGATCATAAATACGTCCTTTACTTTGATCACAAGAATACATGGACAGACGAACATGCATACATCGATTCAGAAAGTTATTATATGCATATTTTCAAAAGTAACCATGGGCTTATCTCGTTTCCTACTGTTTTTACTCGATCTGCAATAGCCGCAAAAAAGATAGAAAGATTTCCTTCATCAACATTAAAGTTACTAGCAAAAATAAATCACGATATAACTCAAAAATAATGGGTTCTTAATATAAGCCGTTTATTTCGAAAGTGTTTTAAGTCCTTTTTTCTTATGTTGAGCATTTTAAATCTTAAACTGATGTTTGGGGTCGATTTGTTTCAAAACTATTGTTAAGTGGTATTAATTTTGCTTGTGACTTATATAACATTATAGAATATGTAACGTAATATATTTTGTAATCCAAATTTGTGTCATAACCTAAAATGGACTTAAAACACTTTCTAAATAAACGACTCATATGTTGAATGAATTAATGGAGTACTTTAGGCTGTTATGTCGTTTGCTTATAGCTCATTATAACCTGCAATTTTAATTTTCAAATAAAATTTACTTAGAACTATATAATAATTTGAAAAAGAATACATTCAAACATATTTATTTATCTTTTACAACACGGATGTACCTCTCAATTTGTTAATTTCCATGTTCAATTACTACCACATACTCCCATTTCCCAGTGGGCTGGGTGTCTTTGTTTGCCATTGCCTACAAAAACTATTTCAATTCTATTCTCATAATCATCCTCTTCGTCGTTATTATCAAATAAATGCTGAACTTGAACTTCTTTATTTTTTTGGGTTGTTAATATTTGTTGCATGTCTCTGGGCTGCTTGGCGCTCTTCTGTTGTTGTTGTTGTTTTTGGATGTTCATGTGAATATTACTGTATTTTGTGTAAACTCACATCAGTCAGTCAGCCAGCCAGGCAGTCATACACCCATTCCGAACATGTCCATACTAACATATATAGCCGTCACTGGCTTCGTTACTGGCAACGGCACAAGTCATTGGCGAAGCATATCTGACACAGAAGCTATAAAAACCGGAGCCATACAAGAATGTTTGTCGGCTCATCTTAAGATTTGGCGCGCTTTTGCCATAAGAACTGGGTGGTGATGGTGTAGTACAGTGGGAGAAGTAGTCTCATATACACATGTTTGTACTTATTTTTGTGTGTGTGTGTCAGTCTACACTTTTATACTTTGCCTTGTTTTCTTCAACATGATTATTCTCTTTTGGCGTTCTTCGCCTTTTCTTTTTTTTTATTTTGATTTTAGTGTTCTATGATGGTGTGCTGCTCTGTTCATTGGGGGCCTTTTTTTTTGTACACACAAAGTGCAGTTTTCTTTTTTTTGTAGGATTTTTTTTCTTCTTTGTAAATAACTTTTAATTTCTTTTTAGTGTTGTTTGATTCGTAAGATGGGTGGTTTGGCGCGCGTATGGCGTCTTATGGTTGGTGTGTGCAGGGTTACCAATTCCATGGGATGGGATTGAAATTAGGAGGGAAATTATTATTTGAAGATTTGCGAAGTCAAAATATACCAAATCAAGTATGGCTAACACTTTCGAAAATTGCAATAATCGGACTGTACCTTTATAAAAAGTTAATGTAAATATGGGACGCCCAAAAATAAAAGAGGTGCACGCAAATTAAAAATATGGCTAATATGTTGTATATTATTGGTTCGTCTAAGAACTAGCTAGTTCCAAGGAACAATCGGCACTAGATCCGGTTCGTTTAGATATTTTTTGTTCTCGTTCACCTTGTTCCTGTTTGATTCAATCGTTCATCTAATTCTTTACGTTCACTGACCGAACTAATTAACTGAACCAGTAAACGATCGAACTAGTTTGTTTTGCAGAGCGAAAAAATATGAAACGCTGAAAAATACTGGTTCAATATATGATAAGGCCAAATCAGATCTATTAGAGAGCTACTGATAATAATGAAAATATGAAAATTTATTGTCAACAAGAAAACACGATGTTAAGTTTGGTCCAACCGAACATTTTATATCCTCTACCATGAGGATGGCAATCAAAATATCTGAAAACTCATAATATGATAGAACTGTTCAAGGTCCTACCGAAAAATAAGTGAGAAAAAGAAGATTGTTGAAATTCTCAAAATAGCTAATGGTGGGGCTGCCCTTATACATATGAGGGCAGGTCTATATTAATATTTTTATGTAGCGAGATTTGACAGCCAACGATCATACAAAATACCAAATTACATTCAATTTTATGGAATAATGTGTCAAAAATCTACATATTGGGGTTACAAAATTATGGGGGCTACAGTTAAACGTGTGCCAATATTGAATGTTTTTGTTTAGAATGTGATTCACAATGAGAACTCAAAATACAAAAATATATCCAAGTTGGTTGGAAAACTTGTCCAAAATACCGAATACTGTGGAGTATCGTTATATGGGGCTACATCAAAACGTGGACCGATATATCCCGTTTGAAATACCAAAATTTTGCGATCGGGATTTCAACAGATGGACGTGCGTTAATTGACATAGATCAAGAATATATACTTTGTGGGGTTTTCCGGATATTACGAGGTGCAAACGGAACGACAAATTTAATATACTCTTCACCAGGGTATAAAAAAGGTTTTGTTCTTTTTTATTGTGAATTTCTGTCATACGATGAATGAACCATAAATTCCACGTTTTGGTTTTAGCCGATGTGTGAGAGCTAACATTGTCATGGTGCACATAAAATCTATGGATTAGACACATCTTCGAAGACCCATACTGTCGATTGTTGTTATGTTTGGGGCTCTTTTGCGAATTGTGATCGTATTTTTTAATCTCTTCGCTAATCGGATTTTGAATTAAAGCAGATCCAACGGATTTTTAATGAAATATTTCGAATGTTTGCTGGAAAGAATTATTTTATGTCATGCCCTTTATCAGTGACATTGGCTTCCCTTACGCCAAACAACCGATTTTGATACCAGCTTTGTGTTTCATAATACTCCTTCTAAGAATTAGTGCAAACTAGACATCATAATAGTTTTCCAAACCTATATCAAGCCATTCCTCTCGGTAGCTTCTCCACCAAATAGTCAACATTTTGAAGCTATTCTCGACATATATTATATTTTTGGCTGGGCTAGGTTACTAGCCATGGCATAATTATACAAGGTAGGTATGTTTCCAACTTTTTCATAAATTTGCCCTTGACAGTATTCAACTTTCAAAATTTAAATGAAACTATCTTCCAGCGAAATGTACGCTTATTATTTCTTCAATGTCAAAAATTGCTAAATAATTTATATTTAAAATATTTTGAAGTTCTCTGCCTCTAAAACGTATAAATATAAGTTGCAACAAGCATGGTTAAATTTTGTGAGCAATATTCAGCTTAAGAAAATATATTTTGTTTAATTTATTTAAAATTTGCCAATAGACATACACAGAACTTTATGGAATTTATTTTTCATTTTATTTGAATTTGATATATGAATTCCAAATTAAAAAGAGTTGCTATCGTCAAATTATCAAATGAGACTACCTTCTGTAATTATGCCATGGTTACTAGCCTATCCTCTTAATCCAGCTAATATTTGGAAGATCATTTTTGAAAAAATCACCGTAGGGAGTCTTTAAAGAGTCCTTTGGTGATTAAAAACTGATTGACTTAGTTTGACGACCAAAAAGGGACTCGAAAATGAGTCTTTCTTATGATCAACAAGAGTTTAATTTAAATTACAACAACAAAATGTATAGCAGTCGCAAAACAATCATCAATGTGTGTAAAATATGATTATTTTTTCCGTTGTTTATCATCATATTTTGATCATCAGAAGATTGAAAAAGCCTTAATAAAAATAAGAGCATGCAGATGTTTCAATAGTTATTAGAATTGTGTATTCTCTGATCACAATTTGTATAGATGGGTGATTTAAAAATGCTTGTTTTGTTCTAACGCAATTCATTATCATCTATTTCAAGAAAGATTTTATTGCAAAAAGTGCTCAACTTGTTGGAGCTGCAGTTCGAATGGTGTTCACAGATGACTTAGCTACGCAATACAACTGGAAGGGAACCGGATCTGAAAATGTTTTATAGTAAGGACAATCAAAAGTAAGTTCACATTTTTTAACCATATAATGTTTTAACCATATAATGCAAAAACAAGACGAAAAATATATATTTCGTTTCCGATATTTGTCATATTAAGTATTAAGATTTTTTTGCTTATTTTGTTATACAAAATTAATTAATTTTTATTTATTTATATAAAATGAATTAAAGTAATTATTTTTATTTAAACATTTATAATAATAAACATTAAAATCGTAATTTATTATTTTTTTATTCTACGGACACCCGTATATTTGCAAATCACCTACGTGATTTGTAAAATCGTAAACTCTCATATATGACAGATAAACGGCTCGAATTTTAAACATAAATGGGTCAAAAAAGACTCCTGAATGAATATTTGAATTAGTTATATACGATTATAAAAAGACTCATAAATGACACAATTACGACTAGTAATAGATTAAAAAATTACTTAAAAACAACTCGAAATAGAGTCTCAAATTAATAACAAATGGATAAAAAGTGTTTAAAACATGATTCGAAAAAGACCCTTAAGAATATTAGAAAGAGGTTAAAAATTACTAGAATCTAATGATTGGTATAGAGGATTGGTATAGAGGGCTCACTCCGGGTCGTACTTTTCTCCCGACGACTGAGTAAATTACGATCAGAAAACGCGTGCATATTCGAACATTTTAGTCTTCCAGAAGTATTAAAAAAGACTCGAATGTGATTAAAATTTTTGAAAAATGTTAGCTGGGAAGATACTTTAGAGTCTAAACGCAACCAGAGAGTCACGAGTCAGCGTCATACTTTTTCGCCGGCGTGAAAACCAAACGAAAGAGTTAGCGTTAGCGGCACAAAATGCCAATTATTTGTTTTCATTTTCTGACAGAAAATTTTACGTTGTGCAAACCAAAATCAATTTATTATTTAATAAACAACAATTTCAAGGAACTTGGATAAAAATATTGAAAAAATTATTTTTCTTCCATTTTATTATTAATTCGTTAAAAAACATCCATAATCTTTGAAAATATTTGTTTTTTAACAGCACTGTCATATGTTTTGATATAAATTGTCATTGAAATTTGGTAGCACTGTTGATTTTTACCTAAAATTGAAAAAGAGAAATTTTGTTGACGCTGAGCAAAATTGAATAAAATCTATTCTAACGTCAGCCGTCGCGATTTCCCGTTGCCAATAAGAAACACACGGCAAACGACTGTCGCTGACTCTAGACTCTATGGTTGCGTTTAGACTCTTAAAATACAATTTTATAAATATGGTAACTCTATTTTTCAGTTTTTTTAATATCTTTTGTAACAGGACAGTTTGTTGCTGATTGTCGGCGGTAAACAACAATGTGTGGACATTTGTCTCCCAAACGGAACAAGAACAAAATCTTTAGATATTTTCTTTATGTTTTATAGATTTTTTACTTTATTTAGTAAGTAAATACAAGTATATATGTATTTGTGAGTGAGTGAGTATATGGCTGGATACAATTTTTTCCTTGTTGTTCGCCTTATTGAAAATATACGGACCAAAGACGTCCATCATCATATCCAACCATGTTGGCCTTCGTTTTTCTTTTTTGTTGTTTGTTTGTCTGTTTGCAGCAATATAATGGTATGACATGATGCGAAGATGCCTTCCCAGAAATACCATGCCCTTGCCACCGCCATTGTGTACAGCATGAAGAATATCGTATATAGTACGCACGGTACTGTTATTTACTCCAACGACAACAAAAGTTTCTACTGTCAAAAGATTCATACGTTTTGTGTTGTTGCTTTTTGTTTGTATGAGAATGTAGCTTGATGCCAAGCACGTTCTTTGCACGTTTCGTGAACAATTCATTTCAATCGAATGATTTAAATGAAAGCTTTAGAAGAACAAAATGTGTTCAGTTTATTTGACAGTATTTTTCGAGTTGTTTTGGAAATATTTGTGAACAAAATATGTTTTACTGAGTTGGTTATTCGTAAAAGAATATGAAATATATAGCCATTATATCGACGATTTTCGATTAAGTAAAAATCGTAATTATCCTTTTTTGGATGATAGCACGTTCTTGTGCTTGGGTAATTTACAGTACATCTACACTGGCGAGAAGAGTTTTCGTTAATAAAAACCTGGAATGTAAAATTACAGCCCTTTCAGTTGGAATATCCGACTAAAATCAGCAAAATACCACAAACGGGGCGGGACCTCTATTTGGAGCTATTTAATGATCATTGTCTGTACAGATTTGTGCCAGCCTTCAAAACGCCGAAATGTTAAATATCAAAATTTGGGGGAACATTTATTTGGGGGCAATGCAAAACATACAAATGTATTGATTATTTTCTGCATAGATGAACGTCAACCTCGGATGCAAATGCAATTATCGGAGGGTAAATGACTCGTCCCATTTTAGAGGTTTTGTTTTTGGGGGATGACAGAAAATTTGTTGACAAACATATTTCGAAAAATAATACAAATATTTATGATCGTAAAAATTTGAATTTTCATAATTAGGCCAGCACGTTTATAGATCAAATGAGAACAATCAATTAACACAAATTTACTCAATCATTTTAAAAATAGTTTTACATATTTTTAATTTTTCTCCTACAATTTCGGTAGACTCCCCGCTAACAATTTTTGCCCAGGGCTCTTATATCCGAATTCTTTCCGAAACTTCTAACGTTTTTTTGCCGATTATTTCCCGAGTAATCTGAACATACTCTGAATGGAAATTTAAATGTGAGTATTTTGTTTAAAAAACAAAAACGACATTGAAACATAGTTGTTAGTAAGCCGTCAAAAATGACGCTAATGGGAAGATTTATATATACATATATTGAAATAAATATTTATGTATAATAATAAAAAATATGGAAATTATGTAAAAATTATATACTTTCGAAAATATCTAGATTTTTTTTATTTAAACATGTGAATTCGTAAAAATCACTAGAATTTTTTAAAATGTTCGAATAAAACGTACCAAAGTATTCAGAGTATTTTCCAATTTTAGGATCAAAGGCTCGAATTGCATTTAAACTTCTGAAAAAGTGTCCAAAAATCTCTCTATTTTCCGCCCATTTTTGAAGGTTTCTTTAGAGTTTTGTCCCAAATTGTGCAGAAAATCGAAATTCCGTCAAAATTTCCCTTTTTTCATTCTACGAATTTGTAAACAATCTCGAATGTTTCTTGTGATTTTTTTCGACAAAACTTTGCGAATTCGTGGGCACCTAGTTCCGATTTCGATATGGATTAGGCATCAGAATCGGAAACTTGAGTAGAGTTTCGTTCCGAATTCAGAAAAAAACTCGGAACAAATTGTTAGATGGGTTGTTACACATTTTGTGTGTTAACTACTCTTTTTATTGCAGTTCTTTGCTGTTTTATCTAATTTACACATATATACATGTCGGAGTTTAAAAGTTACACTTCGGTACACCATTATTTGGTTCACTCGCCTAAAAACTCATCTTTGGAAACATTCCTGTGGCTAATTGGCTTGTGATTAATTCGTAGATAGTATTTAGTTTAATAATTTGTTAGTGATTTTTTTTTTTTTTTGAGAAATCCGCCAATCACGACACACATACGCTCACACAATATCCGTCGAGTTGAACACGCTGTTGGAATTTAAGTAACTAAAGCGCCGCAAGTTCCTTTGCATTGTTCAATTTAGTGCGTTAAGCCGACGGTCGCCGTTTCGAGTACCATCATCATCACAATACGAATGTCAAAATGTTTTTTCCCAGAACCTTGTGCGATTTTTTTCTTGTATAACATCAACATGAAATATTTCTCCAAAATGTGTGTGTCTTGTTGAAATTTGACTTCTGATTATCATTAAATAGCCATCCTTCAATTTAACAAAAATATTTTGTTTAAATACTCATATGTGTGACGTTCTGTCTTCATTTTGGTTGTCTTTTATTTATGTTCATGTTCTTATTTATTTGATCAACTACATCTGTTTATTGGGTTTCCTATCTCGGTTTTGGGGCAAACACACAAATCGAAATGAATGAAGCGCAGAATGACTCCGTCGTGGACAGAGCGGGCACATGTTTGTTTATTGTGTTACTACTCTATGAAGTATTTAAATTATCTTCAATATAATTTTAGAAATTTTAGAACAACATTTCCGAGAAAAAGAAACAACAATAATTTATTTGTTAACAAGTCTTCGGCTGGGATACAACAACATATGTTCAATACAATTGTTACAATAGTTAGCTATTTGCGCGAAAATGCGTAACAATAGTAAATGTTCGATTTAAGAAATATAATTGAGTATATATATTTTTTTAATATTATTGATCTTGACAGAAAGAAAAATGAGCATTGATTAAAAAAATATTACTGATCTGTTACAAGCTTTCTCGTTTTTCTCAAAACAGTCTGTCTGCATCCGCCTTTCAGAACTTTTCAGCGTTCCATATATATTGCTACCGAAATAATTAAACCTTCAGACGTATTTTCTATTTAATTTAGGTTTATATTTTGGCTTTCCATGATCTCGAACAGTGCACTATAGGTAATTTTGACAGTTTGTAATTTTTTCAATTTTGGAAAATGAAATCTTTTTTGATGGCATTAAAAAGAAAACATGTCAAAATTTATGATTCTGTAAGATTTTTTGCGTAAAAGTGTTTTAAAAGCGATGAAAATCGTTGCCAAGTTGCCAGTTTTTTGTACGGAACTTCAGAATAAAAAGAAAAAATGTTGTTCATTATATCCAGTGTTTACTATAATTGTGTTCGCCTGTAATAAGCATGGTTTTATCACTCTTTTACATATTAACAACTTTAAAGAGTATAACTGGGTACTGAATTAATGCATTCTGCAAAAACATACAGCTTTTTAATAGTTTTTCCTTAAAAAAATCTAATCGCGAGGTCGAAATTTTTATCTTACTACCCCAATCGTTTTCAAACGTTTGTTATGTTTAAGAAAACTAATGGAATAATATGCGAAAGAATTAGCTTAGTTCGTTATATGTGTAGTTGCGTCTAACCGTTGTTCGTTATATCCGGTTTCTACTGTAGAAATCTGCGGTTTCCCTTTCTTCTACATATAAATCATTTAAAAAGTCAAAAAATCGTTTAAAACCGCTGTTATTAATTTTTTCTTTTTAAAAACAGGGCAAATTACCTATAGTGCAGTGGAATAATTCTATGTAAAAATATTGATGCATATTTCAAGCACTTTTACTGCCATAGGTGCATTTGTCAACATGCTAGTACTATTTTCATCATCTGGAAATAGGCGAATTTTTCAGCCGAAGTACTTGTAAATTGTCATTCTGATTGTTTGGTGGGTTAAAAACTTCTTCGAAGGAAATCTTCCGCATATTTCTATATGTTTACACAGCCTCCGTATGGTTCTAGCCTCTTTTACCAAATGGTCCTCCTAGGCGCATCTTCGAAGCAATAAGTAAGGATTTTGGTGAGAAACTTTTTGGCAGAATTTGTATGTTGTTGATCAATGTTACAGCTTAAATATAAATGTCCTACCCATTATTGTTAAAGGCTCTAGCTAATTTGTCCAACCGGGGGGGTGTGGCATTTGATTTCAGTTTTCTGCGTGGATAAAGAAAAACTTCCTAGAAGACAATGTACAATGCAAGTCCGTGTTTTGACATAGCCTCCATATAAGGTCCCTAATAAATTATACGTATTTTGCAAGTCAACTTCACGGTGGAGGTTGAAAAAAGATCGGGCAACCTTATTTTCAATTTTAAATTTGTTATCCTTTTCTTACACTTACATTTCTCATAAATGGTGAATTTTTAAGAGCTATACGAAAGTCAAAAAAGACCATATAAAACGGTCATAAGGTTAACAGGAAGGCGAATTCGAAGTCTTCATTTACTGTCAAATTTATTTAATGAACAAAATAAAATTATTCGAACCAAAATATTTGTGCACATAACTATCATTACGTTTTATTGAAATATATTTTGAGTTTTTATCCTGTTCTGGTTGATAATTCGCGATTAAAATGTTGACAGGAAGAGAAGACTAAGTGATGAATTCACTACCCGGTAGACCTTATTTAATAGGCCATGGGTTATACATTGGAATTGACAAATTTAAACCCACTGGGTTAACGAAATCCGGTACCATGTAATCGTACTATAACGTACTCCGAAAAATTCAAGAAATCTTGCAACGTTGTTGAGTAACATATGTCCATTTGCGAGCAATTGATAATTTACTTAACAGACCACGCATTTTGATAATAAAACCAGTAAGGAAAGTAGTAAAGTCGGACGGGGCCGACTATATGATACCCTTCACCACTATGGGTATATTAAACAGGACTATTAGCATGTACTTGAATGAAATAAAACATGTGATATTTATCTAAATGTGAATCTACGTAGATCTATCCATTAAGTATGTAAATCGACTTCCAACAAATATCAATAGGTCATCCGTTGGGCTATGTCTGTACTTCTAGAAAACGAAACTACATAATTCTATGCTCAATTTTGTACGTTGTGAAAAATTTGATGTCAAACTGACTAACAATTTACTTGATATCGGGCCAAATATTAAGCGATTTAAAACAAACTTGTCACAGGATACGTTATACTAATTTCAGAACGTATTGTTCCTATTGGTTCCTTGGTGCGTCAAGTACTTAAAATCAATCTTTAATAAAAGGGAGATATATCTAAATGTGGACCGATTTTCACGAAACAACGCAGACATCAATCTAGGCTCAATTCAGTACGTTATGCCAAATTTCGTGCAAATCGAAAGATATATAGGACTTTGGGGTACCATTTACATGAAATCGGACGAAACTATATATGGGAGCTATATCTAAATCTGGACCGATTTTCACGAAACTTTACATACATCATTCTAGACCTAACTGATTAGGCTGTACCAAATTTCGTGAAAATCGAAAGATATATAGGGACTTTGGGGCACCATTTACATGAAATCGGACGAAACTATAAGTGGGAGCTATATATAAGTGGGAGCTATATAGAAATCTGGACTGATTTTCATAAAACTTGGCAGACATCCTTCTAGGCTCAATTAAGTACGTTATGCCAAATTTCGTGCAAATCGAAAGATATATAGGGACTTTGGTGTACCATTTACATGAAATCGGACGAAACTATATATGGGAGCTATATCTAAATCTGGACCGATTTCCACGAAACTTTACATACATCATTCTAGACCTAAATGAATAGGCTGTACCAAATTTCGTGCAAATCGAAAGATATATAGGGACTTTGGGGCACCATTTACATGAAATCGGACGAAACTATATATGGGAGATATATCTAAATCAGGACCGATTTTCATGAAACTTGGCAGACATCATTCTAGACTCAATTCAACACGTTATGCCAAATTTCGTGCAAATCGAAAGATATATAGGGACTTTGGGGCACCATTTACATGAAATCGGACGACACTATATATGGGAGCTATATCTAAATCTGGACCGATTTTCACGAAACTTTGCAGACATCATTCTAGACCTAAATGATTAGGTTGTACCAAATTTCGTGGAAATCGGATGATATATAGGGACTTTGGGGCACCATTTACGTGAAATCGGACGAAACTATATATGGGAGCTATATCTAAATCTGGACCGATTTTCTCGAAACTTGGCAGAAATCACTCTAGACTTAATTCAGTACGTTATGCCAAATTTCGTGCAAATCAAAAGATATATAGGGATTTTGGGGCACCATTTACATGAAATCGGACGAACCTATATATGGGAGCTATATCTACATCTGGACCGATTTTCTCGAAACTTGGCAGACATCACTCTAGGCCTCATTCAGTACGTTATGCCAAATTTCGTGCAAATCAAAAGATATATAGGGACTTTGGGGCACCATTTACCTGAAATCGGACGAAACTATATATGGGAGCTATATCTAAATCTGGACCGATTTTCACGAAACTTGGCAGGCATCATTATAGGCCTAAATGATTAGCCTGTACCAAATTTCGTGCAAATCGAAAGATATATAGGGACCGTTTACATTAAATCGGTTAAATATATATATGGGAGCTATATCTAAATCTGAACCGATTTTTCCCAATTTCAATAGGGTTCGTCCGTGGGCCGAATAAGTGACCTATGCCAAATTTCATCCAATTCGGATCATAAATGCGACCTGTACTTTGTTTACAATTTAACATGGACAGACAGACGGACAGACGGACAGACGGACGGACGGACGGACGGACATGCATAAATCGACTTAGAAAGTGATTCTATGCATAATCTCAAAAGGAACCATGGGTCTATCTCGATTATTTTTGCCTGTTACAAACATATGCACAAAGACATAATACCCTGTACCACAGTGTGGTGAAGGGTATAATTAGATAATTTGCACTTTTTGTGTGTGACCTGTTCAAATGACCCAAGCCTTTAAATATCTCAATATAAGAAACAATTGACTTAAACCACTTTCAAAATAGAGAACTCAGTTATGGGTCTACGTTCTGACAGAACTGCTCTTCTTTGTATGAAACTTTTTCTGTAGGAAATTATAGATTTTGTATTTTATTGAATACCTATTTATCGGCCACGTTGGAGCTGACCTATTCTGAAAGGTTTACGTTTTTCCTGTAGTGTGGAGAATACAAAATTCCACTTTAAAATAAAAATAAAAGACTAAAAAAACGGATCGGACAAATTTGAGTGGGAAACAATCTGCGTTATTTTATAACATTTTAAGAAGCAATAAAAACCCGGTAGAAATTTGTGAATTTAAAAAAAGGATCGTATAAAACATATTAAAATCTGCATAATAATACGTTAGATTATAAACAATTTGATAATCGCTCACAAATACTGCTACAAAGACATCTTGAAAAAAATACGATAACTTTGCTTCAAAGGAAGTTCGATTGTTACGCTGTGAGCAGTGTTGCCAAATCTACAATGGCTACAATGAGATCTATATTTGAAAAAATGCTAAATTGGCAATACTGCTAGTGAGCAATGTTGGTCGATTAATTCTGAGTTATATACGACAATTGGTTTGCCTGAAGTATTCGGAGAGTTTTATGCGAGCTTTTTAATATCGAGTCACACCATCGATTTCTGGTCCGGTCATAGGTCATCCGCCGTGTAGCCCTGACTAGGCACCCAATGACTTCTTATTTCCGCAAATCAAGCAAAAAATGCGTATACGACAATTTTCGTCAATAAAATATTAAAAGTTCAAATCTCTGTAACTCCAACAAAAATGGCCCAAATTAAAGACCTATTAGTCCGTATAGTCTGTTTAGAGAACAGAGGAGTTTATAAGGGCCAATTGGTAAGTATAGATACCTCATGTCTTTAGAAAGACCAAGTGGTACTTAAAAACTCCTGTTCTCTTTATACGGACAAATTGTGTTTTATGCAGTCATATGCCCTCTCCGCTGATCTGTGGTATCTATGCAGTTTCGATTGGTTTGTTTATATAGCTATTGGTCTTTGTAAGACCTGTGATCTTTATACAGACTAATTCGACTATATAAACCGCACACAACTTTGGTTTCTGTACAGACCTGGGGTCACTCTGCAGAGCTGGCCTCTATACAGACAAATTGAACTTTATATAGACCAGTGGTCTTTCTGCAGACCTATTGGTCTTTATAAATCCACTTGTAAAGGGAAGTGTCTATATAAATCCACTTGAAATGCATGGGCTATAATAAAAAGGCGGTTAGGAAATAAATGCTAAATAACTGGAAGAAAAATTAGTGACATATGGAATTCTATCACACCAAATGACTGCAAAACTCTAATAAAATCGAAGAATAACAGAAAAAATTCATCAATTTATGAAAAATGTCATTTAATGCAAAATTAAGTTTATTAATTATTATTCAGATTTTGATATAGCTTCTACATAGACATTTTCGTCCGATTTTACACAATATTCACACAAATTTTGCACAACGTACTGAAGGTGGGTCCAATCGGCACAAAATTTTGCACTACGTACTACGTGTGGCAAGTTTAGTTGAAATCGGTTTAGATTTAGATATAGCTCCTATATATAGTTTCGTCAGATTTTAGTAAAGGAGGTGATGCAAATGTGGCATACCCATTTGTTTTTAGATTGCCAAATTTCACCAAAGACCCAAAGGTAGGCTGATTTACACAAAACATTGCACAACGCACTGAAGTTAATATAACATAGCGTGTGGAAAGCTTTGAAATCGGTTCAGATACCATATATATTTTCTCCGAATTTTAAGTAAATGATGCACCAAGAACTCAAAATGTGGCCGATATGCACAAAACATACTGAAATTAGTATAACTTAACCTGTGGCAAGTTTCGTTGAAATCGGTTTAGATTTTGATATAGCTTATATATATATATATATATATATATATATATATATGTGACCAAATTTTTTCGCAAATTGTTTATACATATTTTGTTAATGGTCCGTCAAAAATCGTCATTGTATTCATCTGAATATACCCAAAGCGGTGAAGGGTATCATATAGTCGGCCCAATCCGACTTTCCTTACTGTTTTTTATTTAAAAAACAGGAATACGCTGCCAATAGAAGGCATTCGCTTCGTCGTTTATATATCGTAATCACAGATCAAGCAATGTTATGCGTGTTAAAGCGTTCCATCGAAATCCAATCTAGAAACTTCTATGATTGAGTCCTTTATCCCGATTCTGTAAATTCTGTAACAAGTGTTCTTATTATTTTATTTTTTTTACAAAATCTTAATTTTGAATCATTTGTAATTATTTTAAATAAAATGTGTGATGTTATGCAAAAAACCTACTATGAAAAAAATAGATATTTGTAAGTATTTTAATATGGATGTCGATTATCATTTGTTTTAAAATAGTCCCAAATTAAGAAAATCATAATTTCCAAGTTAAAAATGCCAATTCAATTTTATGCAAAAATAACTGATCATTTTGTTGTGGTTGAGATTGCACTTATGTTTTATATTTAGTTTCAAAATCTGTTTTCGACTTCGGGTATATCCCAATTTGATCGTATAAATGTATAATCACCTTTTTTCTTATGTCATATATGATTAAAAAAAATGGATAAAATACTAACCGTTGTAAATTTGTATGCGGAATCTGTTCATTTTTTATTAATCCAATAATTTTGAGCCAACGTAAATTTTTGAATAGATTTTTTTCATAATCCAAATGGGGGAATTCAAACAAAAATGCCGCAGGTATTGACAATTTCCAAAACAGACACAAAACTAAAACTGTTGTAACAAAAAATGTTAACAACCAAAGGATATATTTGTTAAAGTATGTTTTTATGTTTGCTTGTTTTTTTATTTTTTTGGGAATTATTGAGATTGGATTTTTCTTGTACTCTTATCACTCGTTTATTTTTTTGTATTTCCGTTGTTCGTATATTTGCTCTCTTTCTGTTGTTTTTCGCTAGCATTCTTTAGTGCACTTTTTCCGCAGTCATTGCTGCAATCATTTTATGCTGTTGTTGTTTTTACTTTTCACTTTTTGTTGCAAATTGCACCGCGCAAGAGCTCGCTTCAATGCATTTTTTTCGCTTAGCTTCCCAGCTCTTTGGGCGCTTTGCTGATTGATTAACAATTGCAAATTGTTTTAATTTTTCTTCTGTTTTGTTCTTCACTGTTCGCGCGATCTTCTTTTGTTTGTTTGTGGCGGTTTGTGATGTTTTCAATTTTTGTTGTTATTTTTTAGCTTTGATGTTGATGACACAAAAATAATGTTAACGATGTAAACAAATATTGTTTAACAATGGACAGGGGAACGGGCGAGGGGGGATGAAGAACTTAAACGGCGGCTTTTCGATAGTCAAATAAAGACGTTAACTCGCGCTCACTGGCAGAAAGGAAGAAATTAATTCAAAGAACAAGAGAATGAATTGAATGTTTTTAAAAAACGTTCGGCCGCTGGCAAATACAAATGCGGTGCAAAAGTTCCATATGAACGAAAACTTTTCACCCTTCGAAGGATACACAACAACTGTTCGCGCCGTGCATGAGCAATCGAAAACCAACCCCCGTTTCAATGCCACTCATACCGTTTCATGGTTGCGTTGTTGTTGTTACCATCGTCATCGTCGTCATCATCATCGCCATCGTTGGTGTCGTGGTCGTTTGACTGCGGTGTTTGGCGTTGGTGTGTTGTTGGTTGTGTGCTTTTTTGTTTTGTTTTCATTTCTCTGGGTAATGTGTGTGCGAGTGTTGAAATGTCACACTGTTGGCAGGGTGTGTGAGTGTTTGCGAATGCTGGCGGTAGTGTGCTTTATGTTTGATTTGAATGTGTCGTATGTTCTATTCCCCCACAATCAGTATCAGTATCAAACTTGTTTGGTTTTTGTAATCGGCGATTTGCAACGTACAACATGTTGGTTTGGAACATTAATAATGTTTATGTGGTATGATGATAATTAATTGAAGAGCTTTTGTCATGGTTGCCAATTATGGAAAAATAAAATGTAAATTCTTATATATATGGTTACTGCCGTAGTTTCCGCTCGAAGAGGGTCTAGTTTCCTATTTTGCGTTATCAATGGTTGAGAAAAATAGTAATTATATGATATATTTAAGGCATAGCCCAATATTAAGCTTTCGTTATTTTCAACGATTTTTTACTATGACGTATGGAAATTTGTGAGAATCAGGGATGGTCCGTATGAAGATTTTTTAGGTTTTCGACTGTCAAAAAGGTGTAAACGTCGACAACGTCATATTCCTGTATAAAATGTAGAAAACGTCATTTATTCGAATATTATTACCATATACCGTTATTTTCAAGAATATATATTATTTTTACATATATCTGTCTATTCCTTACTAGAACTAATACAAAATTCGAAACTTTTTGGAGAAAAAGTTTTTGAAATTTGATATGGATTTCAGTAAAGCATACGTAATTTCCAAATTCATTAATGGAAATAGTTATTTTGTCAAAAACCTAATGGTTTTGGGTGGGTTTCCGACGTTTCTGACGTATGTATTATACGCCGAAAATGTATGTCATTTACGTCACAGTTTCTGGCGAACCATCTCTGGTGAGAATATGTCCGCATTAGCAATTAAGCTATATAAATCTAGGCACAACATGTGTTCAGTGACAAATATTACCAAATTATTAATATTCTTTAATATTTTTAAGTTCCCTGCCTCTTTGCTCTATAAATATACATTGAGTCGAATACCATAAGTGCATGTAAATCAATGAATTAAATTTTATTATTTTTGATATGTAAGCATGAAGATCTAACTTAAAATTAATGCAAAATAGTAGTGAAGTTTGGTTCTAAGACATTTTTTTTCTAATTAAATTACACAAATAAATAGTTTTATTTCTTCTAATTATTTTTAACACATTTATTCCGGAAAATTATTTTTGCTATTAAAAAATAAAAATAAAAGAAAATAGTCAAATTTGCTGTTATAAAAATAGTAGTAAGTAACTTCAAACGAAAATAACACAAACATTTTGGATAAAAGCAATACACGATACACATAACCGCTTTTTTAATTACAGCCTCGCAACGGCACGCATATAGTTGATAAGGTCCCTGTATCGCTGTTCTGCTGTCTGGACCCATGTTTCTTGAACTACAGCCCACTGTTCGGCTTTTGTTGTTGGTTTGGCATTGATCACACATCGTATTATATCTGCCAACAAATTTTCAATCGAATTAAGATCCGGTGACTGCCCACGCCGTGGCATTACATCAATTCTTTCGGATTCAAATCATTCCATTGCGAGTTTGCTGGTATGTTTAGGTTCATTATCCCGTTGAAATGTCCTTTTAATGGACATTTCCTAACTGACATACTATTTTTATAATATTAACATATATATTAACACTTTTCTATCCATTTTACCAATAATCCTTTACAGTTTTGGCTGTGTATTGAAGTTGGTATTCCGTGTTTGGGGAAAGTCGAACATACTGTCTGGAGCCTGTTCTTCCATATCAGACAATTTTTGTTTAATTTTTCATAATATGTTACGTCACTTTTCTAGTGCCCAGCCTTTATGAGATTTTGCAAAAATAAAATTAGCGTTGGCATTCTTCCAAATCATTCCATTGCGATTTTGCTGGTATGTTTAGGTTCATCATCCCGTTGAAATGTCCTTTTAATGGACATTTCCTAACTGACATACTATTTTTATGATATTAACATATATATTAACACTTTTCTATCCATTTTACCAATAATCCTCTACAGTTTTGGCTGTGTATTTAAGTTGGTATTCCGTGTTTGGGGGAATTCGAACATACTGTCTGGAGCCTGTTCTTCCATATCAGACAATTTTTGTTTAATTTTTCATAATATGTTACGTCAATTTTCTTGTGGCCAGCCTTTATGAGATTTTGCAAAAATAAAATTAGCGTTGGCATTCTTCCATGTCAAAAGAGAGAACTTTGTAGGACCTCTGGCATATACATTATTTTCGATCAATCTCCGGCGTACAGTCATATCATGGATTTGTAAATGTAAATTAGTTTTTATCATATCAGAGGTCGCTGAAGGGTTCACCCTATTGTACGGTACTAGGCACATATCACCCAAATTTCTAGTGCTACAATTTCAAGCTTTTTCTTATCTGTTATTGACTTGCATACCCTTATAGCATTGTATCCAATGATATTTTATATTTCTTAGTACCTTTTCCTTCATTTATTATCAACCCTCTTGTCGCAGTCGGGCATTAAATAAATTAATGGAAATTAATTTAAATATTAAACGACAATATAGTATTTATTTATAAAACAATTACTTTTGCTTAATTTTGGCTTTATTTATTTGATTTATTAAAATTCACTTCGATCACTCCTATTTTAATGAACAGTTAATTTTTCATGAATTTCACCAAACTAGAGAAATTAAAGAATGCGACAACAAATTTCGCGGGACTTTATTCACTTTCTTGATATTCAGATTCCATTCTTCAAAATTGTATTCTATTTCGATATTTGAATGCATTTGTAAATTGATCAACTGTTTTGATCAACTGTTTTTATGAATACAACTGTATATGAATTCGATATAAAATATGATTGTTAAGGAAAAGCAATAGCAACATCACAGTGAAAAGTAACCAAGAAAAAATTTTAACAAACGGGTTTCTAAACAAAAGCATTTTAGAGACTTGATATGTTTGAGATGTTAAGGCTTCTATTTTTTTCTCCAAAATACTCCATAAGATATCTATTTGATTCAAATCTGGGGACTGAGGGAGTGTTTGAATACCTTTTGGACTATTATAAAGCATACATTCTTGAACGAACTGGCACTTGTGTTTGGGGTCATTACCTTGATAAAATTGTTAAGTTGTCCCCGATCTCAATTTTTCAGCACTACGCTTCAAATTATCTTTTAGAATGTTTAAATAATAAAAAATGAGATTTCCTACTCCGGCAGCGCTCATACAGCTTTCATCAACAATAAAACTCATTTTATCGTGTTCCTGAACGAACTCCAATCGGATTTTCTGCCTTTTGAATGTTTTGTTTTTCAATGCAATTCTATCACCAAAATCCTGCTGTTTATTTGTGGGTTACCTTTCTTTTCCAGATACTTCACTGCGATTTCAACGAGTTTTGGTGCACTTAGCTTATTATTTGTGGGTTTTTATCATTTGGTTTTTGGCTTGTTACTTCACTGCTTTTGTGTCTATTTTCCGTTAAAATTTGTCTATTTCAGCATGGTGAAGAACTAATTTTTTTTCTGGGCAATCGTTGTGCGACTTCCGTCTCTAATTCCTACGATGGCTATCCAAATAAACAAATTCCCGCGTAAAATGTAAAAGATAACCAGATACAATATTTGACTTCATATTCCATACTTATATGCAAGTATATAAAGATTTGATCATCATAAAATACATAAATACTTCGGAAAATATACATTTTTAATTTATTTAAAAATATGCCAATCGACATGCATAAAATTTTATGGAATTTATTTTTCATATTATTTGAAATTAATGGATGCGTTACAAATTAAAAAGAAGTTGCTATTATCAATTTCTCATATGAGACTGCATTCCATAATTACTCCATGCATTCTGAATTAAAAAAAAAACTCCACTTCAATGTATGTCAATTCATTTCAGTTATATACGCTTTTAAGATATTATCGTAATGTGGCAACCCTGTCAATTGTTGCGTCAGGAACAAAAATAATAATATTTGCAACCAACATGCAACTAGTTTGAACACGAAGTGCATTATGTGTGTGTGTTTCAATTCACCTTTGGTTCACGGCAGGATGCAACATTGCCAATAAAATTCTGTAGCATCGCATCCTTGCAAAGTGATGCATATTACGCTGAAATTAATTTATGCGGAGAGAAAACAATACAACTTTGATGTCGAATGGTGTTGACATTTAAATTGTTGATCATCAAACTGCCTTCGAAATCATAAACAAATTTGGGGTAACATTTGCAAAATGTATTCGAATAATTGCAGTACCTCATCGTGCAACGCAATTCAATGTTTCATTCCGCCATGCATTGACTGTTAGTTGTAAGGTTTATTTTCGTTTACCATTCCAATTTCGTTTCCTTGATTCGGTCCGGTAAAATTGTGCAATAAAATATTGTAGCAGCATTGAAATGTTTTCATTTTTTTCTACATTGCCGTTGTTGAGCTGCTCTGCTCTGCTGCAGTTGCCGTCTTCTTTCCCTTTTTTGCGATTCTTTTCCTTCTACGTTTTTTTTTCTGTATTTGTTGTTATTTTCAGTTATTTTGTTTTGCGTTACAAGTGTAACAGCACATTGCACACATACACACATGCACTTGCACAAACACCAACACAATTGCAAATGAGAAAATCATTGCGGCCGTCTGGTGAGATGTGCGGAGTTGCTATTGCGATTTACTATAACTCACCCCTCCCTCATCCTTATTAGAGAATTCTGATGGCATGGTTTGTCGTCGGTCAGTGTTTTATTGTGGCAGTGAGTGAGCGAGCGAGTGAGTGAGTGGCTGGACGAGTGTGCTTCGTTGTCGTTCTTCTTTAGTTCATTGGGTAACCTATTTTCGTGTGTGCAACTCACATCCACCTACCGACAACCAGGTTATGTTGGTCGATATTTTGTTGGGAATAATTAAGCTGTTACGGCAGTGATAAGATCAGTGGTAGGAAGGTGAATAGGTAGGTTCGCTATGTACAGTAGTGGTTCAATTTGTTTTCAACAATTTGCTCATCTACTAATGTAACCGATGAAATATTTAATAATGTTATTTGATACTTTAGAAATGGTAACTGAAGGAGATGTAATCAGTATCAGTTAAAATCGGATAAATTTAAAAATGCAAAATTAAAAACAAAAAAAAAAAAATAGTTTTTACATGAGTTGCAAATTAATCCAAATAGCCTATTTGCTTGAAGTTTGTCAAAAGTTTGACGTTGCGAGAAAATGTACGGCAAAGATATGTCCGATGGGCCTAATATTCTGATGTGCAAAATTTGGATCAAATGGGACACTCCATACACATAATACTATGAATTTACAAATTTTAAAAATTTTGACCTTTTGGATCACAACTTCGGACTTGATTTAGTTTGGATGAAATCGGACACAAATATTCATAATGTTGTTGAATTAGTAGATCGAAGGTTCCCATGTTCAGACTTTATTTAGGTTTGGGTACTTCATTCGTATCACATGAGATCTACAAATTTTCGAAAAATGTAACCATAGATGGAGCTGACCGATGGGTCCCATCTTCTGACTTGGTCTAGGATGGTTATATATATATATATTACGATTTGCAAAGTTTGGACATTGCGAAGTGGATTTACTGTTTTTTAAGTATGGCACTCTGTCATAAGTTAAAAATTGTGACACAGACGAACGGATATTTGTAAATCTACAGTCTGAAATGGATTTAGTCTAAAGTAACTCGGCTGAGATATAGAGTAACTTCGGGTAATGTGGACCACCATTTTCTTTTTTTGATATTGTGGGCGTAACAACGGTAAAAAATAAAAACAAATTGTTTTCACAGCATGGTAGAAAATTTGTTTTTCCAGGTCAAAAATTATATATATTTGTCCATAAAAATGTTATTGCATTATATTTCAAAAAACTCTAAACTGCAAATAAAAATAACTTGGCGGGTAATGTGGACCAGTATGTGTGGGTAATGAGGATCAGTAAGTTAAAGGTAGGTTGTGGATTAATTGTGATAAATTTCAATTTATTGCACTCTTGGGTAACAATGAATGCAAAAATATATGGGTCCATGTTTTGTAATAGCCCCCTTTTAAGGGTACCACCACATTTGCGGTATTTTGAAGGCCCTTGCTCTTATTCAACCGAGGCACCTATAATTTGTATCCAGTTTTAACAACTGAGAGCATTTATCGATATAAATTAATTTTGACAGTCCTCATGAAAATATTTTTTTATAATTTTCAAAATTTTTTATTTAAAAATAATTGAAAAATGATAAAAATTTAAAAATAACCGAAAGTAATTACAGAAAAGTTTTTTTGTTATATGCAGCAACAAGAAAACCACATTTTTATATTACATAAAAACAAAATGTTCGAATTTTTTACAAAATCGTTCTACTATTGGGTTAAAAAATTTTCAAATCACACTTTTACAATCACACAAAAAATTCACCTCTAAATTTTTATATTTGCATTTAATTTATTAAATATACCAAGTTTGATGTTTGTTTTCAACAATATTTTCAGAAAAAATTTAAAACGGCATTGATATTTCAAATAAATAGATATGGGTGGTCCACATTTATAGGTCCACATTACCAGAGAAAGAGAATTAATTTTTCTATTTAGAATTTCACTATGTTTTTCAAATTTAAGATATGTGTGAGGGAATTTTGAGTAAAACAAGAAACAAATAATTGTGAAATAAAAAATTTGATTTTCAGGGATAATATATTTATATATGATTGTCTAAATGTACCTTGGATATAGTTTCGGCTATCATTTTACGTTACATTAGAATAGAATATAGAATTTATGGTTATATTACTTACATCTTTTGTATTCGCCTTCTTACAACATTCTTTAAAACAGTTTTTTTTTTATAAATATCACCAAAGTATGATGGGCTATCTGTAGGTGGGAACGCCAACACCCATTTTATGATTTGGTCTTTTTGGTTCAAAATAATAATAACCCAAATAAAGAGTCTTCACAAATATTTTCAACTTATCTTGGAATCGATTTGGATGAGATACATCTCCGTAACGTTTGCTCTAAAAATGTTCAGTTTTTCGTGTAGCCCCACATAAATATATAGCAAGAAGTAATTGAAGATTTCAAAACTTAATTGGCAATACGGATTGCTATTTGTTAAGTGGAGCCCCTGAAAAAAGAAGTTGTCAAATTATATCCACAAATTTGTATATCCATCGTTAACGTTACCTTTCGATTTTGTACATTGGGATGACGCCCATTAATACAATTTTTTATAGGTTTAACAAATATACATAAATCTACATACTATGTATATCCAAAATGTAAATTAATTTTCACACTTCATATCAAGTTTTTATATTTCAATATTTCGATTTTTATTTTTTGAGAAAGCCAACTATGTAATTAATTCTACCCGAATGAAAACAGTATCGGATAAACCCTTAGAATATTAATTACAAGGTAGGTAAAAACGATACTTTGTCACGAAATTTTGTACGAAGAAAGGAATCTGGATGTAAAGGACCTAAATCTATATCAAACATAAAAGCCTTTACCGCAGTCTATAATTATATATATATATATATATATATATACATAGCGTAATATACATATTCTTTATCAGGTTTTGGCGGGCAATTTTCATCCGAATTCGCTCCCTATATTCGCCCCTTTTAGAGGTATAGCCATATTTCACTATAGTAGGTGGAATATTCTGTACTCAAAATTGTCAGTTTATACACTCCAAAGAATAATAAATAAAATAATGGTTATAATCAGAACTAGTTTTCCATTTATTAATATTTGATTTTAATTTATTTTAATATTCAAGAGTAAACAATCACCAATCTTCGCACCATAATCTTTTTTTAAACATTTCCAATTAATTATTGTTATTATTACTAGGTTTTGTTATACACGGGATATATATCTCACATTGAATATGGATATCTTGCATTATATCCAATATCACATCCATTCATTGAGCTGGGATATTGTGTTGCATTATTCCGATTTATTCTCATTGGACGTGGCATTCGAATTGGTCCAATTTGTCGAGGTGGTGGTATTGGCATTGGCCAACTATATTGTAAGATGGGGACATAGACAACTTGAGTTGCAACATTTCTGCTACAGCAACAATGATTAGTGTGCGATTGCCCAGCATTACTGGATGGCTGAGTGGTTCGTTGTTCGACAGGTTTCGGCAGGGATTGTTTTGCATTTGGTTGATGACTAGAATACTTTCTAGTCCTTTTTACTTCTTCTCTTTTGCAAGTATTTCTCATATGTTTTCTAGAAGACGTTCTTCCGTATAATCGCAGTAGACGATCATTTTCTCGCTCCTTATTCCGAAAGTAGGGAATTGGGGATATAGGCCTTCGTGGTTTGAAAGGCGGTCCCTCATCTGTTGATTTATTTCTATCGGCCGAACGACGTTTGTTATCTGAAAATGAAAAAAAAATGATGATTATTTTTGATATTTTATACATTCGATTTGATCAAAGACATTAATTGATTGATGGAGCCTGAACAGATAATTTCACAGCGTCAAGGAGCAATAAAGAAAAACTGTGAAGTATAATATTTCCAACAACAGCTGATAAAATAAAAAAGTTATGACCTGACACATGGGTAGCACTACTAGAATTAGCACAATTAGTAATTTGAAATAATTTTGTAATTCAAACAATTTAATATCAAGTTATAGAGTTACATATACATGAAAATAACAAAAATAATATTTTAAATTAAAAATGGAATGATTTCAAAGAAAGTGCTTAAATTTACAATGAACTGTAGTTGAAATGTCCGGAAATCGCATCGATTAATTGCATTTGGAAATCTGAATAGAAAATGTTATTGTTGTGAATTACTTCTAAGAAATTGTTGGTTAAAATGTTATATTTGTAAAGTTAATAAAATGTTCACTATTCGAGAACTTGGAATTCCTAACTACTCTCATCGATTGGAAAATTAAAGGCGTTAAATTCGGCCGGGTCCAACTTTTGGTACCTTCCCCGGTAGGTATATTGGGGGAAGGTATATATATATATATATATATTTAGTCAACCTGGGCAAACAATGTTTTTCAAAAATATTAATATTAAAAATCACGAGGAACTATGTTATACTGTCGAGACTTCTGATGTAAGAAATAATGGGCGATATATGAAAAATACCAAAAAGTGGACGTATAATGACAATTGTACAAATCGACTGTTGAAAGCCATAATGCACACGAATTTTTAATATGCATTTTCCTAAAATTTCAAAAGCCCAAACGGTGGCCCCATATTGATAACGCATGGTAGGATGGAACATGTATATAAAATCATTAAAATACTATAATTTAGAGGGCAAAGGTATATGTGAGGCTATATCTAAAGGGGGACCAATATTGATAACATCATGTAGGAATTACCAAACAATTGGAGTTATCATTATATGAGGGGCTGTGCCTAATTAAGTACCGATTTAACTCAATTTCGAAGCTAGCATTTTCGTTTTGTATCACAATACCTTCCTTCACGCTAAATATAAAAATACTGATCGATAGACCTAAATTCGGTGCGATTTAGTTCATTCCGGAACCTGACGTTCTAGTATTTTATTTCGATATCTTCCGATGGTAGAATGATAAAAAACAGATAGCTAATTGGTCCTACAATTCCATACTTTCGAGTACAGAATATTCCCTTACTATGGTGGAATACGGCTATATGGGGACAATCCCAAAACGCGAAACAAAGAAGTAACTATTTCAATAAAGAAGCGAGTTATATGGGGATTACCCCTAAAAGGAGGCGAATATTAATCAATTTTGACGGAGATTTGTTACCCAATACGACCCAATACAAAATACCAAATTTCAGCGAATTCGGCTGAAAACGCGTTCTAAACCTCCAGAATACTGGAAATGTGTTGGAAAGTAGACATATATTTTGTAACGTGACCGCTACATTGCACACCACCTTATTAAAATATTGTCGAGATATGGAAATGTAATTCGGATTCACTTTGTGTTGTCGTACAGATAAATGTTCCAGTTTGCATTGGCAGAAACTGTCGAGTGCTGGAGTTAGACCAAGTAGGAGCGAAATTGGCATGTGGCAGTGTCCGTACCGAACATAGCCGAGGCCTTCGACCTGCGTTTCGTTCGCTTCCTGCGATTCGTCCACTCCCTGAAGGAAGAAGCAGTTTGACCGAAGGGCCCCACCGATTACTTCAACCCGAGCCGACTACTATAACCCAAGCCAAATACCTTAACCCAGCCGAATACCTAAACAACGTTAACCATCACTACTACAACTTTAGCCGACTATACAAATGCAGCCGAGTGTACACCGAAACGATAACTAAGGAATAAATAACTCCATAGCATTGAAAATCCCGAATGTTACTCTCAATCTAAACACAAAATTATTATAATAATGATTTGAACTTTTACCACTAGTGTTGCAACTTAAGGTTTGTGGGTCCTTGAGTAGACCTGGCTGCGAATTTGCCTACTTCAGTCTTAGACAAAACCACTCGTTATAATTTATAAACTTTAGTGGAGAAATTTGGTATCCAATAAGAACCGAATTTACCAAATTTCAGTGAATTCGGTTGAAAAGGGATCAAGGACCCCAAAACACCGAACATTTGGTGTGCTCTTATATGGGGGTATGCCTAAACGTGGATCGATATAGCCCGTCTTCGAACTTGAACTGCCTGCTGACAAAAAACAACTCTATGTATTTGCATGCTTTTTGGCAATCTATCTCAAACCTTCTACAGGCTTGAGTTATTACAATAGACGGACAGTTTAAATCGTCATAGAATTTACATTGATCAAGAGTATATATACTTTTTAGGATCGGAAATGATTATTTCGATGAGTAACAAATGGAAAAACGTGGCATGAAAATGTCTGAAAATAAAAGAAATTAAATTTTGAATTCCCACAAAATAATTTTTTAAATTTTTGGTCTAAAACATGTGACGATTTCTTCTAAAAATTATTTTAGATGTTAAATATTGGTAGTTTCCTCTGTTAAGAGCTTTGACTTTAAAAATGACCAAATCTATTGCACTTACAGTACATAAAATGATCAACAATAAAAAAACATACTGTTCGCGTATTCGTTGAAAACATGTGGTTTTCGTATAAACAGAGTCAATTTCTTTCAATAATTATGAATTTTTCGAGGTTTCATTTAGCGGCCAAGGTGTGCCGCTCGATGCACTTTACTATGCAAAAACCCTAAAAATGGCTAAAAATGACGCAACGTGCATACGATTTTTATGCGCATCCGATTTCAGTAATCTCCAAGGAAAATACAAAAAATACAGTCGAATTCGGTTAGGGAAAACGCCTAATTTCAGAAAAAAAGCAGAATTTTCAATTAAAAGAACTTCGGATAAGCGAAACTCGTTGCGCTTAAACGATGTTTTTAATCAATATCTGAAAAATCGTGGAATATATAAATCATATTATAAAATGAATTGAGTAAGAATTTGTTTTTTCGTAGACATTTGAATGGATGGTTGGCAAATGTGAAACATTATTTTAGGGTTTCACATACAAATTTTAATGAATTTCGTCGCCCTTACAAAAATTATATTTTTTCTCTTAAACGGTGCTCGTTTCATATATATTTGTGTTTTTGCCATGGTATAATAATAGAAGGTAACAGCAAGTGTTGTTGTACAAAAAACGATACAACAACCACATGGAAATTTGTTGTTGTAAGTTCTACTAGTGTCAACTCATTTGACAGAAAAATGTAAACAAACAAACAAATTATCATCAAATTATTTTTATTTTGAAAATGAAATATTTTCGAATCCTCAAAATAAAAATTGAAAAACATGAATGAAAATCTTTCAAAGTTATATTTCTATCGCTTCCACATCTTTCCTATAATTGAGCCATTGCCACATACATGTGTAACACATATGAAAATGCCGGGAATAGCGAGTTATTCCTTGAAGAAAGATTTGCTTCCTGTACCATCAGTTCTGTGAGTAGATGCTGACGTTTAGAGAAATGTTCAATCAACTGCTCATATTAGCTTGAAGGCGTATTTTCGACTACCAAAAGATGCCGTTGTGTACATAGATGAAGCCTTAAACCCTGATTTCCGAAAAGCCAGGCGGTCAAAAGCAATTCCTTCTCTCTTAAAAATGTGTGCAGCTCTGATGTTATTTGTGGAGGGAAGTTTTCAAAAGCCCCATAGCAATGACTTCAACCTTGGCATGGTTCAGCCGACAATGTCGGTGGTTTTCGCCGATGTTATCCGGCTAATAGAGGAGAAACTGTAAAATTGGGATTGTATCCAAATTAACGGGAAGAATAATTTTTTTTATTCGAAAACAAAGTTCCAGGGTGTTGTCGGATGTATTGATGATACACACGTACATATCATGGACCCAAAAGAAGATGCTCGCCACTTTCTGTCATTCATTTGGAATGCGTGTTAGTGGGCCATAACAGTTAAGGTCTTCTGAAATGGCCTTCCATCCAGGCAATAAGGACCTCAAATTGATCTTATGGGAAGCCTACAAAGTTCAGTTATTATAAACAGCAACCAGAAATAAATGGTTGCCGAAAAATTCTATTTGAAGCAACTGAAGTTGACAAAAGTTGCCATCCATAATGCAAATTTGGCAACTGGCAACGCAACTTGCCGGGCCCGCTAGTTTTTATATATTAATGCATTGGAAATGGTATTTTATCGTTGATGTTTCATGACTGTTACAAAACCATTAAATACAAATGTCTAGGTTTAATAAATTTTTCTGCCACTAGATAATCAAAATCCTACTTGGGAAATTGGCATATTCTCACCTAGCCTAAACATCTTTATTCAAATAATATATATACATACGAATGTGTGTTCAAAAATTTGTACATACCAACAGTAGTCTGAAATATGGTTGTTGGTTCGTTAGTAGCCTAAAGGCAGAGTCGTTAAGAAAAAAAAAAAAAACAACATTGTAATGCTAAAATTGCAAATGTGATGTAGAGGCATGTAAGAAAGAAAAAAAATGAAACATCTGCTCCGCAAAAGATTTCTTGACCGGTACACAAGTGGCATAATGACGTGCTGGGCCTCAATGCTTTCGTTATTGTTGTTCCTCTTTCGCTCCGTTTTGTTTTAGCAGAAGAGGACACACTAATTCTCTCCTATTCATTCTCTCCCATGACTGACTACACTTGTTAACCATGAGAAATGACATTTACAAATGCAGATCATTTGAGTTGATGGCACTTAAGTTCATCACATGACCTGTCTGCCACTTTGCGTGTGTGCGAGCGAATGTGTTTCATTGTGGCCAGACCACGCTGAGTACACATAGCATAGTTGTCATCAACTTGTCAGTCATATCTTATCATAATTAGCACACACAAACAACTGTGCAAGTGTGTATGTGTTTCCTTTATGCCTCTGACTGACCGGAATTGTTTTGTGGATTTATCCTTCCATGGGTGGCAGGTTTAGTGCAACAAATGCCGAAACAATGCGAAGATGTGGCAATATTTTGTTCGTCGGCCATACAAAGGTGTCGGCCACAAATGTGTTCATCGGTACGCACACTGCAGACTTCTTAGTGTAGTTTCCGGATGAATTAACTTGAATGTCTATTTCCGACTCACACACACACATACACGTTTACATGAAAGGGATGAATGCAAAAGGAAATTAATGACATGAAAATAAAAAGGGGTCATGTCAAAACATTGCAGCATTATCAAAGTTAATGACTTACTTAACTTTAGGTAGGCAAAAATAAAACTGTTTTTAGATTAAAGTGGATTTTTATAGATTGTTAATATAAAAAACTATCATCTGAATATTTATGTTGGGAGCAAATTAATGTAGTGAAAATTTAAAAATTATGTTAGATCCATGTATTTTTATAAACAAAATGGGAATTCTAGTTATTATCCAAATGTGACGAAACTTGACCAACTTATATTGGACCAAGGTTGAATCCTACTTTTGAGAAACGGTTTAGATTCTGGAATAGCTTCGACAGAATACTGTATGAACTTTCACATTGGGACGTATATTTTGCTATGAAATCAAGTCGCATATAATTGGGATGAGGCTTCTTTATAACTGTGGCAAATTTTTGGATATGCCAGCCCAAAGTCCCGACCTAAACCCTATAGAAAATGTGTGAGTCTATTTGAAAAAGGTGGCTAAACGGCAAACAATGCTTTGAATGCTAAGGTGCAATACTTGAGAAATGCCATAGAAACTAGGGTTCAAATCCCAACCGGGCTCAATTAAATTTGTTTTTCGCGTTAGAACCACTTCGTAGGCATGGCGCAAGCATATAAAATATATACATATATTTTGAGTGCAGATCTCTGATTTTACATACACATTTTAGCGTATTGGCGTTTTTATTCTTAACATGCCTCTGTTATGCTTGAGCTCCCCCCTACATGTGTTTTCATAAAATATTTTGTCAAAATGATTTACTGTACAACTTGAAAATTCCAGGACATATGGTATTACCAAAGGGATATATCGTTCTAAATTTTGGTATAGCCCACATATAACGGTACAGCATAAACCCAGTCCCTCTGGCTACGTCTCTGTTTTCAATATATGTCCTGTTTCTACACAACTCCACACAAAGTCACTACACATCATTTTCGGTATATTCAAAGTCCTCGTCAATTTCTCCATTCTGAGTGTCTGCAGTTTGGTATTTCGTTTTCTAAAGGATTAAATTGACTGCTGGTATATCGATATTACATAGGATATTTTGTACAGAATACGTGTTATATCGGTCAATATTTTAACGTAGATAACAGTATCTTATGCCGAACTTCATTGAGCTATTTCAGTAAGAACACCCGAGTTGCATTAGTCATATTGAACTTCCAATAATAGTTTGTACTTGATTTTCAATTCAACTCAAAGTGTGAATTCAAAATGTGCATCATACCCAAAATTAACATATTTGAAGAAAGTGTGTTACACTATCAGACATTCCTACAAATAACATTTTCACATCAAAGAAATGCGTCAGCAGGATCGCGTTAACAGCGTTTACTGGGATCCGTTCGATAGCCATTAACCATGAAATGAATGCAACGCACAATGGTCACTTTTTCTTTTTTTTTTTTCTTCATTATTTTTGCAAATGAATGACGACGGTAGGACGTGGCAGCGCACAAGACGGGGTTGTTTGTTTGCAAATTGCAATTCAGTCAGGCAGTCGACCGCATTCTGTTAACATACCTACATACCGTCCACAAAAGAAGATGAACGATGGTTCGGAAACAAAAACAAAGTAGCCACTCTGAGTAACACAACAACGTCAGTTCGTTCGTTTGCCATCCAAACGAATTCAATAACATAGTGAGGATTGCCGAAAGGAATACGACACAAACAAAAAAGAAAACAGATACAGTTGAACACATTTATAACGCACTATGCAAATATCGAACTGTTTGTTTCGGTTTCGGTTCGGTTTGTTTTCAATAAATGAAATGTTTTGCATATAAAATGTATATAAACGCAATAAGATTTAAAAAGTATTTATTGTTATTATTTTTATTTTTTACATTCATATGATTAACAAATTTTCATAGTACGTCTATGAAGTACCACTGAGTGCGTTATAACCGTGTTTCACTGTACAACTATTCAAATGGAGCAGCAGCAGAGCCGGTGGCAGCAGCAACAGCAGAGTTAGTGAACAAAATTTAACATCTGCTCCTTTTATTTCACGATTTTGGAAAACTGAAAAGTCAAAAGGAAACAACAACAAAAACAAAGGAACTCTGTGACTAACAACCAACTGTAATAATTTAATGATGTATGTATGTATGTATGCATGCGCGAGTACACGCACTCAGAATGCAACAAATGCTGTATGTGTTATTGTTCTTTTTTTTGTAATATTATTGTTGCTTTTGTTTAGCTCCATTGGGATTAAAAAGATTCAAATGTGATTTTTTGACTAATAAGCAAGCCATTATTAAATTCGGTATGAGTTCGTACCTCATTTCGCACCCAACGGCTCTGTTGTACTTAATTGCACTTTGTATAATATGATAAATTTCGTCCGAACTTTTCATGCCTTCCAACTAGGTTGCCAGATTCAGATTATAAACCAGTAAGGAAAGTAGTAAAGTCGGACGGGGCCGACTATATGATACCCTTCACCACTATGGATATATTAAACAGGACTATTAACATGAAATTGGATGAAATAAAATATGTGATATTTATCTAAATGTGAATCTACCTATATATCCATAAGTTATAAATCGACTTCAATCAAATATAAATAGGTTATCTGTTGGGCTATGTCTGTACTTCTAGAAAACGCAACTACGTAATTCTATGCTCAATTTTGTACGTTGTGCAAAATTTGATGTCAACCTGACTAGCATGAAGAGTTTGATGTCCAATTTACTTAAAATCGGGCGAAAATATATATGGAAGCTCTATCCAAATATATCGAAGGATATATAGGGACTTTGGTGCACCATTTACATGAAATCGGACGAAACTATATCTGAATCTGAATCAATTCAGTACGTTATGCCAAATTTCCTGCAAATCGAAAGATATATAGGGACTTTGGGGCACCATTAACATGAAATCGGACGAAACTATATATGGGAGCTATATCTAAATCTGGACCGATTTTCGCGAAACTGGGCAGACATCATTCTAGCCTCAATTCAGTACGTTATGCCAAATTTCATGCAAATCGAAAGATATATAAGGACTTTGGTACACCATTTACCTTAAATCGGAGGAAGATCTATACGGGAGCTATATCTAAATCTGAACCGATTTTCACGAAACTTTGCACACATCATTCTAGACTTAATTCAGTGCGCTATGCCCAATTTCGTGCAAATCGAAAGATATATAGGGACTTTGGTACGCCATTTACCAAAAATCGGCCGAAACTATATATGGGAGCTATATCTAAATCTGAACCGAAACTTGGCACACATCTTTCGTGGCTCAATTCAGTACGCTATGCCAAATTTCGTGCAAATCGAAAGATTTTCAGGGTCTAAAGTCCATAAATCGGGAAAAAAATATATGGGAGCTATATCTAAATCTGAACTGATTTTTCCCAATTTCAATAGAGTTCGTCCTTGGGCCAAACAAATGAGCTGTGCCAAATTTCATCCAAATCGGATCACTTTGTATTTTGTACTTTGTTTACAATTTAACATGGACAGACGGACAGACGGACGGACATGCATAAATCGATTCAGAAAGTGATTCTATGCATATTCTCAAAAGGAACCATGGGTCTATCTCGATTATTTTTGCCTGTTACAAACATATGCACAAAGACATAATACCCTGTACCACAGTGTGGTGAAGGGTATAAAAAGGTGGGAATCGGGTTTTAATAAGGTTTTAATAAGCATATATTTTTGGAAATTAGTACTAAAGTGGTACTAAAACCTGTATTATTCCGGAAAGGTTGGAAGTAGAACCATGAAATTATATTACAAGGGAAGAAGTAGAAATATACATATGTATTTAATATACATATGTATTTAATATGGGCAGTGTTGCCAATTTAGCACTTTTAGTGCTAGATTTGGCACTTTTTAAACTCGTTTAGCACCAAAAAAAAAAAAAAAAATTTAGAACCTAGAATCTTTTTTAGCATTTCACGCTATGAGTAGTTTATTCAACCGGAATCCAGAATGTCAAATTATAGTCACTTCATAGTACCGCAAGAGATGGACCTAAATAGAAATATTTTCCCCACTCATATTTTTTAAACTGTATGCGAATAGGACGGAAATGTTATATGGAGTATATGTCCAAATATAGAATATTGTCCGCAAATGCGACTAAACCCCTCAAAATACCGAAAATAGGTCGGTACTTTAATATGAGGGCTATGAGCCAGCCTCTGAAAAGTGTAACGTGGATGCTACCCCGAAACACGGAATGCCGAATGAGAATCCAAAATATCAAATTGAACTTCGGTTGAAAAAGCTGACTAAATTCACCATAACACCGAATAATTGAAATACCGCTCTACACCATAACAAAGACCCATATTTTTTCCAATGAGAATCCAAAATATCAAATTAGAACCAATTCGGTTGGGGCTACCCTAAAAAGGACAGATATATCCCATTTACAATACCAAACATGCTAGAACTATTAGTAACGCCTCTGAAAAGTGTAACGTGGATGCTACCCCGAAACACGGAATGCCGAATGAGAATCCAAAATATCAAATTGAACTTCGGTTGAAAAAGCTGACTAAATTCACCATAACACCGAATAATTGAAATACCGCTCTACACCATAACAAAGACCCATATTTTTTCCAATGAGAATCCAAAATATCAAATTAGAACCAATTCGGTTGGGGCTACCCTAAAAAGGACAGATATATCCCATTTACAATACCAAACATGCTAGAACTATTAGTAACGTGCAAAATTTCAAATATCTGTCTTCAATATTGCGAGCTATATCTTTATTTCATCAGACAGACGGACATGACTGTACATGACGGACATGCGAATATTTCGAGGTGTTGCAAGAATATTTAAAATACACTTACTCCATCTTGAGTGTATAATGCATTTTTAAAAGATAAAGATCTCATTATTAGCTACAAGCGAAGTTCCTTCTACAAACTTTTTAGCACTTTTATTTGACACTTTTTTTAATTTTTTAGCACTTTCTAGCATTTTTTCAAACAAAATCTGGCATTTTTTATCGACAAAGTTTTGACAACACTTAATATGGGCAAAATATTTGTAAATATTGTATTACAAAGAACCGATGGACATAAAAATACGAAAATTCTTATATAGCTTTAAATATTACTAATATAATGTTATGCATATATTTTTTTTGAAATTAGTTCTAAAACGGTAATAATAATTACAATGTAACTTTTAGAAATAGAAATCGGAAAAGCGACAGTGAATGGTAAGAAACTTAAACATACTAAATATTCGTACTAAGAGTGGGGAACTTTTGATTGCAAACAAAATAATACATTGAAACTACTAAATATTGTCCATGGGTATTGAGGAATTAGAAGTGGTAGAGTTTGGAGTTCGTGTATGTGGCTTCTAAAATAAATGTATAATTTTTCCAGCGCCATAAACATGTTTGGTTAATAAGACAGAAATTGGAATTGCCTAATCTATATGTAGAATAGCCTATATAATTGCGTTATAAGTGAGTGATCATCAACGCCCAGACGAATCTTCATATTTTGCATGTAGTTTAGTGTTGGAAATTCGTATAAAATAGTACTAAATGGTTTTTAAAGTAACTAACAAGTACAAAATATTCTGTACGGTAGAACGGATAAGAGTAGGAACCTGTTATTGAATAATTACTCAAATACTTACAACAGCAAACATTTCTACATAAATATTTTCCAGAAATATGTTCTAAACAGTACTAAAACACATTGTATACTGGTACGGGTACGATAGAATTCTGAAATTTAGTACAACCCTTTTTTGTTTTGTTTTGTACTAATAAGTACTAAGTATAGCATAGAGCGGAAAGGTTAAACTTTGTTTGCAAATATTTTTCGAAAATTAGTACTAACAAATAAAAAAGTGTCAGTCGGTGTGTCAGTAAAAAAATTTTGTACAGTGCAAAACATTATTTTATAAATTCATACTATAGAATACACAAGTAGTACATCTTTGGCATTAGTATTAAATTACCGAAAGGAAAAAATTAAAAAAAACCTATTATGGTACTATTTAAATGCGTCCATCAGGAGGATCGAGAAAATAGTACACTTTCAGAAAATATAATTCGTGCATCAACGCTACATAAACATATGTTCGAAAGAAATGCTGACTATGCTAACTAATTGAAGATGTAGGACCAATTATTATTCATTTATAGTACATACATAGAAATTTCAAAATCCCTATTAAGGGGACCCCCCATTCTCGGGGTCAAGTCAAAATCTCAAGAACTCTTGAAGATATAGCCGATTTATTGTGTCAGCATCAAGTGACGGCTGAAGGGCTTCTCAGACTTAAAACGCGTTTTCTCTAAACATTTGTTTGTGAATGGCGGGCACGATAACCTAAAAACTAATAACCAAATCGATTTCAAATTTTTACACGTTTCTCTGTGAGTGCATAGCTATCGTATGAACTAGGATAAAGCCAATCGGTGAAGATCTTCCTTATTTTTTAACTTGGTTTTTGGTAAAAAATCGGCTATTTTCCCAAAATATTTTTTCAAAGGTCCACCATTTTGTTAATTTTAGAACGAAGTCAATAATCCTAGTTCATACGAGAGTCAGACATGTACTCTTTCTAACATCGTTGGAATTTTCGGATTCCGATGTTCCAGTGAGGAGTTATCATGCCCGCCATCAAAAATAAGGAATTTTCTTTAATTACAAAAAAAAAAAACAACAACAAAACAATAACAAACATTTTTTGTAAATTATTTTTCTTCTCTTTTAAATCTTCAATTATATATGTGCAAAGTTACAAACCTTTACAAGCATTGGTATTGATTTACCAGCCCATTGAAAATCCTGAAAAATTAAAATCGAAAAGGGGGGGGGGGGTTCCCTTAAGTTATATTGTGAAGCTAAATTAAAATTTACTTATTTTAACAATAAAAAGATCCGCTAACGACGTCGCGGGCATATGCTAGTTCGCAATATATAAAGTATATGTTGTTATTAACGAGATTTCCTATTTAATATTGATCAAATAGGTTATTCAATTCGCTTCAAATCAAATTTAAAAGTTTACAAAATACTGACCCTTTGTGGGGGAGGTACCGGACATTCCATTCACCTAATATTGGTTGTGTAAATAGATATAATTTTGACCATTTGTGGGAAAGATACCAGAAGGAGTAGACCAATGGGTCCCATTTTCGAACTTGATCTAGGCTTGGTAAATATAATAGGCTGTACAAAGTTTGCTTCGAATCGGATAGTCCGTTCGCATGATATTGTAGAATTATTTGTTTGCACGATTTTGACCATTTTGTGGGGGAGGTACCAGAAGGAGTGGACAAATGGATCCCCTCTTCAAACTTAACCTGAATAGTGCTGTAATTATTTTTTTCGAATTGTGGGACGAAACTTTCAGCGTCTCTAGATTGTGAGCCACTGAATTCACAAATTTGATTTGTATCATTTTTTCTTATCAGGATAATCGACAGGATCAATTTTTGGGCTGTGGCCGTATGTTCACACTAGCACTGCTCGGGTACAGATTTTTTTAGATAATTTATTGATCGTATTATGAGTGTGACCATATGGTCACCCTAGCACAGCTCGGATTAATCTAGGCTTGTTAAATGTAATAGGTGGTGCATAGGTTTGGTTCAAATCGGACATTCCATTAGCCTAATATTGAATTTATATACACTGACAAGTTTGACCCTTTGTGTGGGAGGTACCAAAAGGAGTGGACCAATGAGTCCCATCTTCGGATTGGATATAGGCTTGGTAAATATAATAGGCTGTACAAAGTTTGTGTCGAATCTGATAGTTCATTCGCTTGATATTATAGAATTAATTGTTTGCACAATTTTAATATTTTATAGGGGAGGTTGACCGATATTCTCCATCTTCGAACTTAAACTATGTTTGGAAGAAATATTACAAGTGCAAATTTGGTCCAAAGAAAAATGGGGTCTAAAACCAATATTTCGATTAGAAACATTTTTGGCGTGTATTTATCCTCATTAGCCATAAGGGGATAAAAAGATATATCATGAACAAATATTTTATATGCGCTTTATTTTCGTTTACTTTTTAAATCACAAAACGGATAACCCTGTACAGACTTTTTGGGATCTCTTGTAAATATTTCGTGGTGTTGCAATCGGAATGAACAATTTAATATACACTCTACGTTATGGTGCAGTATACAACAACTAAGATGAGGACTAAGGTCGGACTTTTTACTATACAATAAGTATAGAATATGGTTATTTGGGAGTTATATGTGGACTATATAGGGTCCAATTTTTATAGTCAAAAAGGTGGTAGATTGAGCCGATGAGTGCGAGATCACATTGTCATGGTGCACAATGATTCGTTTTCTTCCAAGACTAATAAGTATAGATACATGATTCGGTACCTTTTGTGATCTTATAAACGTCAAATTGTGCAGAGTCCAACGGAAACAAACATTTTATATGTCAAGTGTTTATTTTAAAACTTTTCACGAGTGTTTTTCTTTGAGTTTAATGTTTAAGTACCTAGAAGCGTTAAATGTGTATAACCAACTTTCATATAAATGGTAAATACCGTATCTGCATCATCACAAGGTAATGACAATAACCTTTTTATAAACACATCCAAATATCCTTCATTACAAAAATATCCTTCATACATTTTCTTCCCAACACATTTCCTGTTTGAGAGGATCAATATCGAAACGTTTTAAGGAATGTCATTATGAGTCTGTGGAGAGTGTGTACATTTGTTTTGAAGTCATATTTAAATAAATCGGCGAGTGAGTGTGTCTTATTGTTTTAGTAGATCGGATGCAGCTGTTGTCTTAAGTGGGTAAACATGTGGGCACATTCCAAACATTGCATCTTTACAGAAGTCGTTTGTTTGAATAAGGAAATTATGTCATCCATATTCAAAGGATGGCACACACTAACAAAATACAAAGAGAGCGATAAGTGTGCATACATATGAGAGCATATGGTTACACTTACGTTTGTCCTGCGATATGAAGTTAGAAAGTTATATGGAATATACTAAGTATTGGAGTTTTGGTTACAATAGCAGCATCAAAGACTTCACAAAGTCCATATAATTGAATAATAGGGCTGCGAAATAGTTTTGTTTGGAAATTCCCAAACCATGAACGTAGGAAGAGCACAACATTAATATGGGCAGAACATTTTTAGGTATTCTGGTGGTCCTAGGGTCCATTTTCATCAAAAGTTGCTATATGTTGGTATTCCGATTTCTTAGTCGGTAGAAACTTTTTTCACATAGGAGCATGTTTTGGCATATCCACGTTAAAATAGACATATCCACGTCAAAACATTTTGCTATGGGAAATCGTTTCTACCCACAAAGAAATCGAAATACCAACACTACGTGTTAAGAATGCTTCGTTGGCAATTGTACTCAGTTGCAGAAGTTTTGTAATTGTTAATCTTTTTCGGAATCCAGGTGCACCATTTAAGAGAGTCTGAGGCACATTTTTTTGTACCCTACACAACTACCAAGAACTCAAACTTTCTGCGGATGTTTTTCCGAGCCCGGGCAATATTTTGTGATATTTCACCCTCTTGCCCGATTAGAGGTCAACCACCTCTTCCTTACTGACATATTTTCCGAATATTACTAATATTCGGTATAGCCCTTCTAATTACTTGTCCAGATTATTTTCGCCGTGGAATGTGTTCTGATGTTCGGCTTATAATTGTGGCCTCTAGAACGACTCGAAGAAAAACACACACACACAAAAAATAAGTTTTTGGTCTACTTCATCCCAAAAGTATTATGTGATTGTCACCGAAAATTATAGGCGTTGTCCTTAACCATAACTGGAAGCTCATGGAAAATTTCACATCGAAATAATATCTGAATTCGTAAGCACCTGGAAATATTTAAGTGTAACTCCCACATCCGAATACATACGACAAGTCCGAATATATTTTTCGATTTGCACGAAATTAGGCAAAGCGAACTGAATTGAGTCTAGAATGATTGTGCTAAGTTTCGTGAAGAACCGTTCTGATTTGGATATAACTCCCATATATATTTTCGTCCGATTTTACATAAATGGTGCACCAAACTCCTAATGTTTCCCCGATTAACACGAAATTTTGCACAAAGATCAAATTGAGACTTGCATGACGTTATTGCGTTTTGTTGAAATTGTGCAGATGCAGCCATAGCTTCCATACGTATTTCGAACAGGTGTCTGATTGAAATTAAATTGTTAATAGTGTGGCGTACCGAATAGCATGTATCAATTTACTATCAATCGTTTTCCATAAATTTGTCCCAGACTCTAAATCAGTCGAAATAAAATTAAATTTATTATAGGTCGCAGAAAGACATGAGTATGTTCATTCGAGGGATCATTGAAATGCTATTGCATGGTTGCATATGTACCAAAGTGGTGAAGGGTATCATATAGTCGGCCCAGTACGACTTTACTACTTTCATTACTGGTTTGTCCTGTTTTATGTAGAGAAGACTGTGGCACCTTCGGCAATGGCGTTTTCGATATGAAGCTCTCACGGTACATCACTAGCTTCGATACATATGTATCGAATATCAAAATAAATAGAGATTTCAAACTTTACGTATATGTGCCTTTATGGTTCCTCAACTATATTTTTTTCATGATATGAAAAATGTTTTAATTGAGAACGACTGCACAAATTGGACTCACATTTTCCTCCGAGTGTTTTTAATTGCAGTGGGAAGAGTTTTACCATAGATACCATACCATACCATATTTTGAGAAAAATATAAAAAGTCGGAGATTGGAGTAATTAAACACAACACACCTTTAATAGAACTTATGAATAAAAATAGGAATAGTAATTATCTTTCGAGATAAGCGTAGTTAGATCAAAACTTGACCTTCTCCTGAAAAAGGTTTGGTAGAATAAGTTCGATCAATTGAGAAACTGAAATACCACACATATTGGCATAATTTAATATTTAACAATAACAACCCTAATACTTAATATACTGGACTATCAGTAAATGAAGTTTTACCGTCATGAAGAAAAATGTTATGCATATTTTTTTGATTGTGGAAATTTGACGTATATTTTTTGGTAAATAGTTTTTGAAATATATTTTCGATGAATTCGTTAATTTTTTACCAACCCTATATTGATGCAATTCTGATAAGGCAAAACAACGTTTGCCGGGTCTGCTGGTGTGGATATAAAATTACAAATACCGATATATGAAATAGTACATCTAATAAAGAGTAAAAATGTCATTAAGTTCGGCCGGATCGAACTTTGTAAACCCTCTACCACGCTATTTTTTGTGATGGTAGTATCGGCTGCACAAAAATGCGGAGCTATGTAACCTTCAACAGTAATTTATTCAAATGTGTGCTACTAACTACAAAACAAATAGCTGAAAAATGTCAGGGTATCTCAAATCTGATTAGAAGATACGCTTTCTCCAGGATTTAGGGGTACGATATAAAACTGACATTTAATTTTTTCGATATTGGGGCAATTGACAATCTGCTGAAAAACATGGAGGAACCATGAAGGCACCATAGTCATATGGTGCCGAATGTGTACCATCAAATGCCGAAGCTAGCCCGGGTAGGATCACATTCGGCAAATCGAACTTTTTTACAAAACTGTAAACATTTTTAACTAGTAATAATTTATTACATGTTTTTGGTACTAGCCAGCCATAAAGTTTTTATATCTGTTAAAAAAAAGTACTGAGATATAGAGGTCTAAAAAAATGAGCCGAATGTGTCCCAGTCTCCCCTTTATGTTTACTCTTGTTAGAGGGTATCACAACGCAGCCCTGTCATACAATACTGCTTTGCTCACCCTTTATAGGTTAAATGCAATTTTATTCGAATATAATAAGATTTTTAGATTAGATCATGTATAAAACGAATTAAAAAATGACATGTAGAAAATGTCCAAAATAATTTCATGTACATAGTGGAGTTTATTTGTTCCGACTTCAGCAAAATTGAGCGATTCTGACTCATAGACTTCGATACTGACTTCGCAGCCCTAAATAAGCCGTATAATATGCATTTTTGCATTGGCCTAATATTCACAATTACCCTTTACATTTTCATACCCTATAGCAGAAAACAAGTAAATTATGTGTGAGAAAACGCACTTTCTCTTACAAACAACACTTCCCATCGAAAAGTCAAATAACCCAAATCTACACCTGCCAGATTAACCCTTCTATCACAAAAGACAAGTTAAACACTTCCCCATCCAACTTCAACGGGACTACCTAAAGAGGGTTAATTATCCTATTAAATTTTTTCGTCCTCAAACACTTTCGTGTTCGTTTGAGCAACAGGTTATGTATATGCTCAAATTGCTACCCCTGATAAAGTACTTTACAAAAAGGCGGTAATCTTAAATTAAATAGTTACACTGACCTCCCTTTGTCCATATTCCCCTTTGGCGTGCAAAACGGTTTACCAATAACAGCCTTTGACAATGTGAGTATACGAGCGTATCCGTTGCCTTGTAAATCGTCTTATTGTTACAACCGACCGACAACAATGAAGGACTCAAACACCATCAACATGGTAATAATGTTCGACTATCGAGAGAGAGTGTGAGTGAGAACGACGAGGGTAATACACACTTTAAAGCTCATTGTATGTGAAACGCAGCAAAGCATAGGAAACTAATTTTGTTACTCTAACAGGGCTTCGGTCATAAGGGTCTACATTTTGAAGTAAATGATTAAAACGAGTGAGGGCAACATGTTTGTTGTTTCAAGTAGGCAAAGGATACTTGTTTGGTGGATGAAATTATTGTGGTTGATGTCGAAAGGACAAATAGAGTGGATTACTCATAATAGTGTATTGTTTCTAACTTCTGAGCAGAAATATATTCTCAGTCATGTTTTTTGAATGTTTGTGTTTAAGGTCCCAAAACAAAACTGACCTATGCGATGCAGATTTGTAGTGGATCCTACATTAAGACACCACCTTCGAAAGATATTATTTAAAAGCAATATATGAAGAATAATTAATAAGATGTAGGGGAGACTGGGGCACCTTCGGCATCGGGGCACATTCGGCAATCGCGTTTTCGATAGCTTCGATACATAGGTATCGAATATCAAAATAAATAACTGCCGCAAAGTTTGAAATCTCTAGTTACAGATGTTTTTGTAATATTTGCATTCCATTTCGTTAGTATTTCGTGTATAAAAACGTTTAATCTTTAAGACAGTATTATTAAAAAGTAGTTAATTACAATGTGCATTCCTATAAAAATAATTAAAAATATAATGTTCTTAGAAGATTGATGGAAATAAAGATAGAAATAAATGAAAAGAAAAACTATAAAAAGCACCTTCGGAGTGGATTCGGCATTTTGAAGTGGGGGTACATTCGGCCATATACAGATAGTGCAATATTATTTCCTTAAAATGTTTTTGAGTTTGTCTTTAAAAATAATCCTTTATTATGGTTCGAAATTACATATATAAGACCAAACGTGCTTGTATTGACGATAATGTCACTGATTTATTATATTTTTTGCTACTAATTTTTATAATTAAGTATCAGACGACAATAACCAGCCATAAAGTTTTTACATCTGTTGAGAGTACTGAGATATAGAGCTCTAAAGCTCCCCTACAATATGAATTTTTTACAACATCTTAGCCGTGTATCATATTTAGATGAGCTGTTACCTAAGATTTTGTAAAGTCTTACATTTTATAAAATCTCGCTCACTAAGCTTTTGAATATGTTTCTTTATGTGAATTTTGGACAATTTTTTGAAGTCAATGAAAACATATGGAATATTCCCAAATTCGGATACTGCACACAAAAGTTATAGCGGGGTTAGATCTTGTATTTCCAATGAAATCAAATTAATTTCTATTTGTTGTAATTGGGGAATTTCTTAGCAAATAGTAAACAAAATCTATATCTACCTACATATATATATATATATATAACCAGTAAGGAAAGTAGTAAAGTCGGACTGGGCCACTTTGGGGATATTATACATAAAGTATCTTTACAGATGTCGTCTTTTCGAAGGAACATTGACATGAAATTGAACAAACTTAAAAATGCGATCTTTATCTATAAGTAAACCGACTAACATCAATCCTTACACATGCCATTCTGCAATCATTTCCATGCTTTTTAAAAAGACTTTAAGCAAACTTTACGCACGCTATTTGGCATGCTTCAGAGTTTCAAATGTAATATCAATCAAGCACCCATTGATTATTTGGTTTACAATCAACATTCATAGGTCGAAATTATATGGATGCTATGCTATATGTAAATCTGAACCGATTTCAGGAAACTTGCCCGAGATTAATTTATATTAATTTCAGTACGTTTTGCCAATCGACCTAAGTATGGGTGTTTAGTACACCATTTAGTTAAAATCGGACGAAAGTATATATATGAGCTATATGTAAATCTGAACCAATTTCAAGAAAACTCGACACACACAATGTTATAGTAATTTCAGTAATTCAGTACTTTATGCCAAATTTCGTGCAAATCGAAAGATATATAGGGACTTTGGTGCCCCATTTACCTTAAATCGGACGAAAATATATATGGGAGTTATATCTAAATCTGGACCGATGTTCACGAAACTTAGCACACATCATTCTAGACTTAATTCAGTACTGTGCCAAATTTCATGCAAATCGAAAGGTATATAGGAAATTTGGTGTACCATTTACATAGAATCGGACAAAACTATATATGGGAGCTATATCTAACTCTGAACAGATTTTCACGAAACTTAGCACACACCTAATTCAGTACTCTTTGCCAAATTTCGTGCAAATCGAACGATATATAGGGACTTTGGTGCACCATTTACCTTAAAACGGACTAAACTATATATGGGAGCTATATACTTGGCACACATCATTCTGCACCTAATTCAGTACTCCATGACAAATTTCATGCAAATCGAATAATATATAGGGACTTTGGTGCACCATTTACTTTAAATCGGACGAAACTATATATGGGAGCTATATCTAAATCTGAACCTATTTTCTCGAAACTTGGCACACATCGTTCTGGACCTAATTCAGTACTCTGTGCCAAATTTCGTGCAAATCGAAAGATATAGAGGGACTTTGGTGCCCCATTTACCTCAAATCGGACGAAACTATATATGGAAGCTATGTCTAAATCTGAACCGATTTTTCTCAAATTCAATAGGGTTCGTCCTTGGGCCAAATAAGTGAACTGTGCTAAATTTTATCCAAATTGGATCATAAATGTGACCTGTACTTTGTTTACAATTTAACATCTACAGACGGACGGACGGACATGCATAAATCGACTCAGAGAGTGATTCTATGCATATTCTCAAAAGGAACCATGGGTCTATCTCGACTTCTTTTGCCTGTTACAAACATATGCACAAAGACATAATACCCTGTACCACAGTGTGGTGAAGGGTATAAAAATTAATTGCTGTTCGTTAGTCTCGCTAAAACTCGAAAACGGCTGAACGAAAAAATTTGAAAATCGCGAAAATTTTGCAAAATATATTATGCAGACTATTTGCATTTCCACGAATTTAGTATCAAGCTATATTGATAGCACCACGTCGTAGTTGTTATTTTGCGATATTTTGGGCGAATATTGATGGCGTATCATTCCTTTAAGGGGACCACCCCATTCGATCTATACTAATTCAAGAATGTTCCTACAAAATTTCAAGTGAAAATCTCAAGAAACTATTGGAAATATATCCGATTTATTGTGTCAGCATCAAGTGACGGCTAAAGGGTTTCTCAAACTTTAAACGCGTTTTTCTCTTTTGCGAATGGCGGTCACGATAACTCAAAAACTAATAACCCAATCAATTCCAAATTTTTACACGTTTCTCTGTGAGTGTGTAGCTATCGTATGAACTAGGATAAAGCTAATCGGTGACGACCTTCCTTATTTTTTAACTTGGTTTTTGGTCAAAAATCGGCGATTTTCCAAAAATATTTTTTCAAAGGTCCGCCATTTTGTTAATTTTAGTGTGAAGACAATAATCATACGAGAGGCAGAGGATTCCGATGTTTCAGTGAGGATTTATCATGCCCGCCATCAAAAATAAGGACTTTTCTTTAATTACAAAAAACAACAAAATTTTTTTGTAAATTATTTTTCTTCTCTTTTAAATCTTCAATTATATATGTGCAAAGTTACAAACCTTAACAAGCATTGGTATTGATTTACCAGCCCATTGAATATCTTGAAAAATTAAAATCGAGAATGGGTGGGGTTCCCTTAAGCCTACATTTGTCAATTATTGAAAAATTTTCAAAACATTTCATTTTTTTCAATTGAATTGACATTGTAATGAAATTATTTTATGAGAGAATACAAAAAAGAATTGAAAACTATATCATTGAATTTATACGCGATCATTGTATGCACAAGGTTTCCATAGAATGCACGTACATTTTGGGTCAAATGCAAGGATAGAAAATCAAAAGACATTCTTAATGGAGTTCGTGTCTATTCAGGGAAAACTGATTATAAGATCAATAACCCATATTATTTTGTTTGAAAATAATAAAAAAAATAGTTCCATAGGATCATGTGGTTCCTTAAAGTACCAAATCAAGTGGTACCATTATATGGTGGTTATGTCTAATCGTTTCTCAATATCTTTAAAGTTATAAACAGAACACACAATTACCCGAATACTTGGGCTAATATTGATAATTTTAAGTAGAGAGATTTTCTGCTCAATAAGTATCGCCCATATTAAATTAAAAAAAATCTGTTGAAAACCGCGAAAATGATCAAAATTAAAAAGCACGCAGTCCGCGTATTCGTTGAAATTAGCTGAAATCAATCCTATAATCAGTTTGGCCCATTATCTGGTTTCGCGTCCTGATTATAAGACAATTCAAAAAACACCGAATATTCGGCTGCAAAATATTAGCATCCGTTCTGTCAGCATCCGATATGATCACGGCATATATCGAAAAATCATACATTAGAATCACATTGTCCATGGGGTTTCAACTTAGTCACTGAACCCATGTGCGTGCGTTGTGTAGTTTAGCCACAAATCAGGAAAGACCAGAAAAAAACTTGTTGGCTTTAACATATTTTTATCCATTGTTTTACATTTCCACGATCACAGATTCCACGAACATACTATTTATTACCAATATTTTAAGATATTGATAAGAACACATTATTTTATAAAAATGCATTTAAATTATATGCAATATGTTCATATTTCGCGAGTTATGGGATTGAAAACCTCAGATTCAAGGAATATTTTCAATACATATTATCACTATAGGTCCGAGTAAAACATTTGCTGCGCATAGGAATGTATTTTTTTTAAATAATCTGTCATGTCTGCATATCGAGCTCATAAAATTCTAGTATTTACTATCACACGCTGTTCTTAATAAATGAAGCCTTTTTATATTGTTTAATTTTAATAGAAAAGCTAATCTGAATACTGTCTTTTTTAATTAAATGTTGTAAAAACAAGTTAAATTTTAACTCTGTATTTCTATTTAACTTGCATGTCATCAGAAAAATACGTACAATCGCATTTATTTTTCAATCTACAGGGCTCTATGTCCTCGAATTATATTCTCAATATTTTTTTGGGTATTCGGAATGGAGCACACGAAATGTGGGAAAATGTTTCACATTCGAGCAAACTCGAAATGCAGCACATGTGCGTATATTTGTTGGTACTTCTACTTTTTGTTATTTTGGAGATTTCATTTCACAATTTTAAATATAGTTCGATCTATTAGTATTGATCTCATATAGGTCTATGAGAAGATTTTAGGCACATTTGAAATTCCGTGACATTGGTGGAGAAACAACCTATTGGAGGGTGAACAATTTTAATATGGGGGACTATAAGACTATAGTTATATTTTGATCAATTTTTTTTAATCGTGTAAACGAGAAATCAAAATAGACTTCGCTCATTCATTCAGTCGTGGATACCTTCTGTGATTGTTTGAGTTTTTCCCATCTTTCAGTTTGAGGGCATCCAACTTAATCTCACTACATTCGTTCTTGAGGGCAACGGCCGAATATTCAAAGCTCTCAAAATGTTTCCGCCCAAGTGCATTATCCACTTCCCCAAATGAATCGTTCTTAACAAGTATTTCTTGTATATGCCCCTGAGGATTCCTGACCGACAAAGGATTGAACTTTCAGTGGAAACATTGAAACGTTGCGTTTTTTAACCCAAGGATCGTACCAGGTGAGTGAAACAAAACAAGTCGAGCCACATTCGCCAAAAAAAAAAAAAAAAAACGTAACCCTCAAATTTGAAATTTTACAGGAGAAGGTTCTTTAATAAATTCAGATTTAATAAAGCTATTATTTTGAAATTTAGAACTATAACAATGACGTCTGGGCGTTGATGATCAGTCAGTCACTTATAACGCAATTATATATATTATCTATATATAAAATATAAAAAATTAGTTTGTTTGTATGTTACCGATAGACGCCAAAACTGCTGAACAGATCTTAATGAGATTTACACTGTATATCGGGGCATGCTCTGAAAGTAACATAGGCTATATAAACTTTTAAAATTCCGCGTGAATGCGGAGTTATAGCAACAATAGTAAACGTACCTATCTTAAGAATGTTTACAGATAACGCCTTCAAAATGTATCTGCATATGGTTGGTGTGAATACACATTTTTTCATTAAAATATGAGCGAGACAAGATGGTGGAAATGCACTCTCCGTTACACTTAAATAATCTACATGTAGGAAATAAAAAATGTTTTATTTTTCTAGACTCAAAAACCGTTGCACAGATTTTACTGAGATTTTTACCGGTATCATGCCATCCGAGGGAAATAATATAGGCTATATAAACTTTCAAAATTTCGCGTGGATTTGGAGCTATCGCATCGAAAGTAATTATACATCTGAACTAATATTAATTTATC